>NC_082687.1:7955143-8195143 GCF_949987515.2 Delphinus delphis | reverse complement strand
CAGTTAACGAAGACCCAACGCAGCCATAAATAAATTAAATTTATTTATTTTTAAAAAGTTAAAAGGCTGAGATGCTATTGTGACTAGACCTCACTCTATGCTTCTCAGACACTCAAATTTTAATGAGGTAAATCATATTCCTTTTGAGAGACTGAGTCCATTGCAAATGTTTCCATTTCAATAGCTGACGGTACCAAAGGAGAAAAATTTCACAGGAGCGAAAATAACACTTTCAATATAACGGGCCACTTCTGGCATCAAAACAAACAATAAAACACAGCATAGTGGCATAGCTTTACCTTGTTGGTAGAGCACTCGAAGAATAAATGCAGGCTTTAAATGGGGCCCAGCAAATGTTACCACCTCAGTGGGCTAGAGAATGGGCAGGAAGAAGGAATATGCATCACTAGAAAACTCCACTCCCATCCACCCACCCCCAACTTACACATAAACTCACCCTTACATTCTGAAGAAAAAAAGAAGTCTCTGAACACTGGAAGATTTGTGTCCATCACATTAACAAATGGATGTGCATACTCAAATGGAAATTTACTTATTGCTGCAGAAACGTGTGGCAGTAAGGGATGGGAGGGATCATAAAGGGTGTACTTTAGAGTCTGTTTCATTTCATGATTTTAATTAGTTTGACAATTAGATGAGGGACCACTAATAAATGAACGCCCGACTCACGGACCAGGTGATGCCACTTATCAGACCCCTCAGTCTTTGCCGTCTTTCTAAAAACGGGTAAAATTGGTAAGGTTTACTGAGCTGAAGCCTCTGAGTCTACTACAGCTCTCTTTGGAGTTGCTCTGTGTGGCACCAAATCCACGTTTAGTTCTGTGAAGCCTAATAAATGGAAATCTTTACCATTCAAGTCACTCTTTTATCCTTCATCCTTAAAATTCGGTGATTTTCTTTTCTTTTTTTTTTTTTTTTGCGGTACGCGGGCCTCTCACTGTTGTGGCCTCTCCCGTTGCGGAGCACAGGCTCCGGACGCGCAGGCCCAGCGGCCGTGGCTCACGGGCCCAGCCGCTCCGCGGCATGTGGGATCTTCCCGGACCGGGGCACGAACCCGCGTCCCCTGCATTGGCAGGCGGACTCTCAACCACTGCGCCACCAGGGAAGCCCCTCAGTGATTTTCTTTAAACACAGATCACTCTAATCTTTGTTGACCTAACCCTAGCAATCTCCCAGAGCCCATATAGAGCATGGCAAAGTAACGAAATAAAAAACCCATGAGACGTTTTATATATTTAACACACTACCTACACTCTGTGCCTACCACGTTATGCTCAGCACTAAGGTACAAAGGGGAATACGACACTAACTCAAGAAATACACAATTCCACATCGTATATCATATACTAAACACCAAAGAAAGTCATTGCCTCATGATAACTGCCATTAGTTTTTTTCTAAAAGCAGACGTGAAGGTGCTGAGTTCCTAAAAGGAACTACAGATCCTAACATGGAGCAAGATGTAGACTCCACGACTCAAAGGCATTCGCTCGCACACAACGTGAAACGAGATGCTACGCGTTGCTTACCCGTCAGCCATCATCCCCTTCTTCCTTGCACCAGAACTCACAAGGCTGCTGGGCCCCGCCCCAGGCCTAGGAGATAAGTAAGCCCTGACTGTGCTAATCAGATGATTCTTATTTCACTTATCAGGCACGCCAGTGAGTGGTCTAGGGTAGGCATGTAACCCAGGCCTGGCCAATGAGACTAAAGAAGACGTATGCAAGGGGGTTCCTGAGAGTTTCCCCATTGTGAAAGGTGACACAAGACACTACCCTTCCTGTCTGCTTTTGAACACAGCTGTGTGAGGATGTGATGCCGGGAGCTGTGGCAGTCACCTGGTGACCACGAGGGGACAAGCCCAAGTAAGAAAGTCAACAAACTAAAGATGGCAGAATAGAAAGGTGGGAAGCACCTGGGTGCTTGATGGTGTCAGTGTGCCTTTTGGTTTAACTAATCCTAGAAATACCTCTCTATGGGCTTTTTATGTGAGATCAGAAATTTTACTCATTGTTCATGCCACATTTAGTTTAGTATTCTGTTACTTGCAACTGAAAGCATCCTGTTACAGGCCCATTGTATTTTTTAACACCTTTATTGGAGTATAATCGCTTTACAATGGTGTGTTGGTTTCTGCTTTATAACAAAGTGAGTCAGCTATACATATACATATGTTCCCATATCACCTCCCTCTTGCATCTCCCTCCCACCCTCCCTATCCCACCCCTCTAGGTGGTCACAAAGCACCGAGCTGATCTCCCTGTGCTATGCAGCTGCTTCCCACTAGCTATCTATTTTACGTTTGGTAGTGTATATATGTCCATGCCACTCTCTCACTTCGTCCCAGCTTACCCTTCCCCCTCCCCATGTCCTCAAGTCCATTCTCTACATCTGCGTCTTTATTCCTGTCCTGTCCCTAGGTTCTTCATAACCCTTTTTTTTTTTTAGATTCCATATATATGTGTTAGCATACGGTATTTGTTTTTCTCTTTGACTTACTTCACTCTGTATGACAGACTCTGGGTCCATCCACCTCACTACAAATAACTCAATTTCGTTTCTTTTTATGGCTGAGTAATATTCCATTGTATATATGTGCCACATCTTCCTTAACCATTCATCTTTCGACGAACACTAAGATTGCTTCCATGTCCTGGCTATTGTAAATAGAGCTGCAATGAACATTGTGGTACATGACTCTTTTTGAATTATGGCTTTCTCAGGGTATATGCCCAGTAGTGGGATTGCTGGGTCGTATGGTAGTTCTATTGTAGTTTTTTGAGGACCCTCCATACTGTTCTCCATAGCGGCTGGATCAGTTCACATGCCCAGCAGCAGTGCAGGACATTCCCTTCTCCCCACACCCTCTCCTGCATTTACTGTTTGTACATTTTCTGATGATGGCACAGGCCCATTTAAAAAAAAAAAAAAACAGGGATCAGACAGGTTCAGACTCCAGAGTAATCTCTTCTTAGGCCATTGCAGAATGCAGAGAGCAAACCACTTACCTTCTTTCAGGTCATGTATAATCCCGTCCGAAGGCCCACCCCCATCAAAGCTTACTGGAAACCTAAAGTAACTGCCTACAAAATGCAGCTGGGCTCGGCATCAGTGGATTGCAGCCTACTTTCTGAACCTGTGGTGAGATCAAATCGCCTGGCCATGTGTTGCCAAACCACTTCGAGTCCTCCAGGAGCATCACGAAGTAGCCCCTGCTGTGCGAAAATACCCACAGTGGCTTCATTTGCTTCCCCTGTCTTTGCAGATTTGGACAGGAATGCTGGGGGCAATCTTAATCACGGTGCAGAGATGTCCCTATGTGCGTAAGCAACTTTTACAGAGCTCCTAATATATGTGAGGTACTTTTCTCGGGACCAGTAAAGGACCCAAAAAATGGAAAAGAAAGAAAAGACTGTCCTTTAAAACTCAAAATATAAAAATAAGCATAATGTGTGCAGTCTCTCTTAACGCCCTTAGCCTACGTCATTTCCCTCCCCTGGATGTATATACCATTCATCAGACCCTACAGTGTTAAGGGAACCTATAAAAATGATTAACACAATTATTTATATATGTATAAATATAATATAGACTTAATGAATTTATTATTTGTTTATATTCTGGAATAGGAGGATCAAAAAATTGTAATGGAAGGTGTTAAGACAAATTACTATTATAAGCAGTAATAATACCTAGCACTAATTGAGTTCTTATTGATACTCTGGGCCAGCATTATTCCAAACACCTGATATACAACTTACTAAATCCTCACAACAACCCTAATAGATAGATATTATTAACAGTATCCACATGTTACAACTAAGGAAACTGAGACACACAGAGGTTAAGCAACCTTCCCAGAGTCACGCAGCCAGGGAGTGGCAGAGCCAGGATTCTAACCCATTAAGTCTGGTTCCAGAGTCCATGTTCTCATTCATTATACTGCCTGCATAATTAGCTAACACTCTAAATTAAAATCATTCACAATAACGATTTCAATTGCTCTGAGTTATTTAATAATTGTATATAATAGAAATTGCCAAACATGTCTGAATAATGAGAGAAAAAATGATTTAAAATCTGTAAGGGTATGGGACAGTATCTGTTGGAGAGTTACCACAGATTTCAGCATTACATGCTATTAAAGGGCATTTACTCAGGAAGACGAAGATTCTGGTAGCTCTTGAATCACTGTGAAGTATCAGCTGACTAGATAAACTCCATCCACATTGATAAATTCAGAAACATTTCACTTATCCTTGATCTGTCAAGATCACAGATCACCAAGCTAGACAAGAGTTCATCAAACCGGCCAGACAATGAAATCATTGTCACAACACAGAAATTCAAGGGTGGACTTACTAAAATCATGGAACCTCCCTAGAGACTGACCCCATCACCAAAGCGACCCCTGAACAAACCAACCTAAGATAAATCTGAACTTTCTATGCGTGTGGTGGAAAAGATGACATTTCTTAGAAATCAGAATTCAGCACTCACTGTTGGTGACCTGACTTAGACCTAACTCTCCACCACAACTCTTATTTTGACACGCTTAGGACCTTTATCTCTTGCTCGGCACAAGGTGAACTGCGTTATGTAAACTTCACAGGAACACACCTTATTCCCACCTGGCCTATAACCTCCCAAAGGGCAGCTCTGCACTAAAGGTGTTTTGTCCTGACAGTATCTAGAACAAATGGGGAACCTAGTAGTCTAATCACTCCGTAAATATCTGCTGACTGAATGACTGATTGAGAAGTAAGTAATTCAAGGAAATAAAGGAACAAAGAACATGAGGTAAGTTGCGAGGCAAAAGGTATCCGCCTGAGATGTGAATTATCATGTGCTCTTTTCCCCAGATTCTGTGGTACTCAAAAGAGCATAAAACAAAATGACAGTCATCTAAGATGAAAGGGCACTGTTTCTCCGTACCTTTAATCAAAGCACCTGGATCATATGTGGTATTTAACCAGTAAATTAAAGAATGCAAGCTTCTTGGTGGCCAAGTTTGTATCTTTGTTTCTTTTATAAGGACTGAGTGGAAATTGAATATAAACAAGAAAAACACCTTGAAAATAAAATTCTATTGGCCTTCCCAATCAGTCTGAAGTTGAAAAGATATCCATGGACAAAATTCCCGGATTATTAAAACCAAGCTGTCAGTACCCAACCAAAACTCAAACTCAACTCTCTTTCCTCTTCTCCTTTACATACACCTGGGATAATTCTACTGACCTACTTTACAGAACTATCACGAGGATTAATCAGTTTAAAAATGATAAGCACATGGACAGGAAGAGAGCTTGCAATATCTGTAGTTAACCACTTTTACAATTAGCAAATGAACGGAGCCTCTTGTATCACGGCGCAAACCACTGTGCTAATTACTTAAAAGTACACTGCAAATTTTTAAAGCACAAATAACCTCTCACATTGAAGAATATGCTCATAAATAAGTATATATTTTATAAGACATTCAAATGTCTTTAAGGAAAGCAGGCTGAGTACTACAGACAGAAAAAAGTTAACTGTTGATCAACCACACCAGAAAAACAACATTATTATATGACATTTGCCCCTGATCCCTAGGCCTCTGGACCAGAAAGCTGTCCCCTCAGCCGTCAAAGCCGTCAACACCTCCACGGGGTTTGATGACTACCATTCTCATCATCAGAGCGATGATGAATTTATGTAAGCCCTCCCCCACCCGCAATTCCTACCGCGGAAGAGATGGGCCCCTAACAAGCGCAGTGTTGAGATCTGAATATCTGCTATGGTACCTTCTGCCTTTTATGTCAGAGTTATGCCCATGGAAGCATGCATTGCAATGTTAGGAAGTCATTACCGGATTTCTTCTGTTTCCTTTCAGCTCAGTTTGCTTTTCGGCAAAAACCGATTAACGTAACAGAGTTATGGCGTCCTTCAGATGCCCTAGAGCAACCTGATAAGCTGCTTGAAAGTGTTACTTCTACCAGCGTTACCAGCAACCACAGCTCTGGGGACTGAGGCTCCTGAGACGTTCTGCTTTATAAACCTCATTTATCAAACAGCAGGAGAGCTGTTACATATGGTGATGGGCATTACGGAAATACTTAGACTGAATACAAAATGTGAATGTGAATTGGATTAAATTACCTACAAGAAAGAGAGAAACTAACTCAGGAGGAGGCAAAAGGAACCAATCACAGGTGTGAATCGAATAGAGCTGCACAGAAATGTTAGTCTGTTTATAAACTGTTACTCTCGGGGGTTGCTGTGGAAAGGTTTCCTGGGATGTCTAGGCAGAATTTTTATTTACTTATTTATTTTGGCTGAGTTGGGATTCTTAACCACTGTGCCACCAGGGAAGTCCCCAGAATTTTTAAAATTTAACATAGGCTAACCTAAATAATTGCATCTACCACAGTTCTTGCCTCCTCAAGACAGGAAGAAAGGTTAGAGGTTTACATAAATTCAGACCCTCCTGATAACATAAGGATTAGCTTAAGCTGAAATCCCAATATGGGAAATCAGAGTATGGATGGGAAAAGGAGAAGGGTCCCTTCACAAGAAGAGTTGTGTTGACGATGTGGATGGGCGGGAATAAGAGAAGCATGATAAACTGAGGTTAAGTTGTTTGAATTTTTTTCTATGGACCACTAGTTCCTATTTTAATTTAATAAAATATATCAAGACTTACTTAATGTTCAGTTATAGATTAATCACTTATTTAAAAAAATATTTAGAAAAAAACTCATGTTTTGTTTGCTTGCTTTATTTAAAAAAAACCAAGAGGCACACACGTCTTCCTGTAATGCAGCTCTTGAAACTGTATGTTTTAGGAAATTATGAGATGACTTCATGGGCAAAAACATGAGGAAATTAGTTAATCCTCCTACATTGTCCTAAGCACGGAAACTATCCCTGATTTGGGGGAGGAGATAAGGTTGATATCACAGTGTGAGGGAGAGAATGAAGGAGAAAAATGGGAGAGGGGTATGCATGACAGTAATAACCCAACACCTATTGAAAAAGCTGGACACTGAGTTTAGACAGGGCTTTGATATCCTGCCGATAAAAAATGCTTCTAGGGGGCTTCCCTGATGATGCAGTGGTTAAGAATCCGCCTGCCAATGCAGGGGACACGGGTTCGAGCTCTGGTCCAGGAAGATCCCACATGCCGCGGAGCAACTAAGCCCGTGCACCACAACTACTGAGCCTGCACTCTACAGCACGCGAGCCACAACTACTGAGCCCACGTGCCACAACTACTGAAGCCCGTGCACCTAGAGCCCGTGCTCCGCAACAAGAGAAGCCACCGCGATGAGAAGCCCGTGCACCGCAACGAAGAGTAGCCCCCGCTCGCCACAACTAGAGAAAGCCCGCACGCAGCAACAAAGACCCAATGCAGCCAAAAATAATAAATAAATACAATAAAAAAATGCTTCTAAGGGTCACAGACCTCTCCACGTTTGGCCAAAGCACAAAGGAATGAGTCACGGACACACCTAAGCTAAAACCGGCGGCTGCTGGCACACGGGGAACATCTGGGCCTGCGTAACCAGGAGTTTCAGTGCCCAAGGTGTCCTGGAAACATGCTCCCATGCCACACAGAGACACACGCGACGTTGGTCACACAAGGGCAGTGCTAAGAAGGAGAGAAATCCGCGTACAAGGAAAGCACAGTAGCCTCAGAAGCAGCAAACGCCAATAGGAAACTATGAGACGTGCTCACGGAGGAAAAACAGAAATCCTTTAAGATCGTCGCCAAGGGCTTTATACCACCGCTCCATGGCACCTACAGAATTCCCCCCAAAATGAACTCAGGTACCGTTCAACTTTGCCAGCTAGAGACCGAGTGTAGAAAGGGACACTTCACCATCGGCAGGACAGACTCAAGGCACACGTTCCAAGCGAAGAGCTCTGTCCTTGCGCATCCCCTACATGACCACCTTCTCCCACCTTTCCTTCCCCGCCTCACCCTTTTTAATCCTTCCTACTGCTAAATCCTTTGGTCTGGGCAATGTTGTTGTCTTGCAATGGCAGACCTGCCCACTGCCCCCGGAAGCATGCTCTCTGGGGTGGTGGCCTTTTCTCAAGCTCGCTCCCCCAAGACCACAGGGGTTACTCGGGGATGGCATTCCTGTGGGCCCAGCCATTACAGGCTGCCCGAAACAGGGCCCCTCTGTCACTGACGTCCCCTCCGTGCCTAGCAGCTCCCCAGGTCACAGCTCTCAATAAACACACATAGAAAACAAGCTCACTCTCTTCTTCCCACTCATTAAAACTAAACCCAACTGGCACCCAGATTTAGAACGCACCTACCAATGAGAAAATTAAAAAGAGGGAGGCTCCCTCCCGCAGAATCTTTCCATTCAATGAGGCACTATTCCGCAGCTGCTACGCCGTTTGTAATTAACAGGCAAGCTTAACCAGCGACAGAAATTTCTGGACTCCGCTGCAATTTACACTAGAGCCTGGCTCATTCCAAATTTCAATTGCAAGCACCGGCTGGACTGCGTGGTCGAGCCCGAGAGCCTTCTTGGAACATCGCTGGCTGGAGTCGCTCGCCATCACTCGGCCCTGCCTCCCGGGAGGGAGCAACTGTGGGCAGATGCAGGCTGACCGCCCACCCGGCGCCAGGCGCTCTGGCAGGAGGGTTGGCTGGAAGGATGGCAGATGGCACTCAGGCGTATTCACCACGCTGCCATCTGCACATCTCTGCTATCGCTGGCCTGCAAGGGCTTCGGCTTCCTTTTTCACCTGCCATCCCAGGTCCCATCCTCTGGCCCCAGGTCTTAGGACCAAGGTGAGCCCTGAGGCACCTCTGGGCGGCTGGCCCTACCCAGAGGCGGCCTGACAGAAGGCAGGGTCACGGAGAAAACAGACAGGAGGGTGGGAGGACAGCGGCCTTCAGGGAGACCTCTTTACCATCTGAATCTCCTTCTTCAAGAACTACAGAACAGCAGGGAGTCACCTTTTCCAGGAAAGGAGCTGAGGTTTGGAAATACAGAGTCAGAGGGGAGGTAACGCCTCCTCCACCAGGTGTGTCTGGCTCCAGAGTCCCCCCCACCGTGGTGTCTCAGCAGGCGTTACCACAAAGATCTCCTGGTCCCCAAAACATTCCCTTCAAAGGCTGGCCAGGGTGGGTACAAGTCCTCCAGGATCACCGGTGTAAAGAGGGCCTTACGGGTCTCTTAAAGTGGGCCTTGAATGTAGACATTCCCCCCAGACAGGAGCACACCTTGGGCTGGGACCTGCCATCAACCCCCCTGCAGGCATCAGCTGTGAGATGCTGCTCTCAGCTGGGGAACAGGGCGTGCGTAGGCGCGCCACGCAAGACACAAGTGAGGTTTTACAGGAGGCGAAAAAGGACCGCGGTTTTTTCCAATATGAAAAATACTTTTTAAAGTCAAAAACCTTCCTGCCACTTCCGTAACAGCTGTTTATTTTAATTTTGTATTATATTCATCGGTTAAACACATAATGGTTAGGATTTACTAACTCAATTAATGAACTGGTGGCCCTGTGAACTGCATTTTTATTTCAGTGAACAACAGGATCTACTTACATTTGAAAACACGTAGTATGAGGTGCGTTGTACACAGAAAGGTGTACATACACGTGTGGCCCGTGCTACAGACCCCTTCCTAGAACTCCGCAGAGTCCAGGGCCCACAGCTTAGGAGCCCCTGGCTAGAACACTGGGCACTGCTCCAGGTGGGCAGGCCTGGGGCGGTGGCTTCTCAAGGAGGCTCTAATGAGGGAACCAGGAGGCAAAGAATGGGCCAGGAGCCCACAAATCCTGCTTCACGTACTTCACAATTTAGCCTTAAGACCAGCCCTGCAGCCCTTTATCCAAGGGTCAACATAAAAATGAATGATTACAAGTGAATACTGATACATGCTATGGGAGAGAATAACTATGAGAAAAGAGGGAGGCAGGCACAGGGGGAAAAAAAAAAAAAAAGCGCACCCTAATGCCAAACTGACTTTCCTAAAAGAACACAAAAGAATAAAATTCTCTAGACAAACCCCAGCAAGGCTGTTTTTCCATGAAGCTTGGGCCTCTTGATGTGATTTGGACTGAACAAAAGAGACAGCAAGTGACAAAGAAAACGGCACATGCTAGCGTGAAAAATACTACACAGTCACCATTTAAGACCCTACCTCATCACTTCTCACCAAAAGGAGAGCCTCCCTGAAAGGTCAACACTTGGTGAGGAAACCTTCGGCCAGCCTCGCCCGTCATCGAGGCTGCCTAGGTGCACTCACCTGGCTTGTTTCCTTCCCTCTCGTGGCCCAGCTGCCCCTTGGTGTTCAAACCGCACGTGTAAACTTCCCCATCCTCCAGCAGGAACACGGAGTGGCTTCCTCCGCAGGCCACTTCCTTGACGCTTCTGTCGGATACAAATCCACACACCTGTGGCTCGGCCACAATCCCTTGCAGGTTAGTGCTCATCCCAGGTTGGCCCAGAGACCAATATCCCCAACATAACATCGTTCTTGTCCTTCAGGGAGTCATGTAGCCTAGAAGAGAGCTTTGTAAGAAAAAAAAAAAGGTGCGGGGGAATCAGAAAAAAAAAATCACTTTAAGGAATAAACGTAATCAATTTTAAAGAAGCCCCCCCTTAATATTCTTCAGATACTTTGCATTTCAAAATAAAACATATTAATATTGCTGAAGGTAGTTATAATAATAATGCTATTTTTTTGTTTTAGTAAAAGTTTTAAAAAATGTCTAAAGAGGGCTTCCCTGGTGGCACAGTGGTTGAGAGTCCGCCTGCCGATGCAGGGGACACGGGTTCGTGCCCCGGTCCGGGAAGATCCCACATGCCGTGGAGCGGCTGGGCCCGTGAGCCATGGCCGCTGAGCCTGCGCGTCCGGAGCCTGTGCTCCGCAACGGGAGAGGCCACGACAGTGAGAGGCCCGCGTACCGCAAAAAAAAAAAACGTCTAAATAAATTTTGTGTAAAGGAACAGTGAACACAGACAGAATGTGGCTTTCAGATCACTGATGAAGAACTGAGTCCAGGAGCCTTGCTGAAACAATGTCTGCAAACCATGATGTCAATACCTGTTTTGAAACTACCCTCATGACTTCAGCTTGTCCTCTCTTGTTGCACCTTTCCTTTGAGTTTTCTGGTTTTGGGTTTTTTTAAACTAACTAATTTTGAACTAACTCACTCCTTTAGGTAGCCAACTGTTAACTTGCATAGTAGTAATTCACTACTCAAAACAAAAATTAGAAACGGAAAAAAAAAGCTATCTTCTCTGCCATTCCCTCTTACACATCCTTCAGGATCTGGGTCAAGCTTCAGTTCCTACCTGAGAGCCTCTGGGGACCATTCCAGCCCCAGTCAGCCTGCATCTCTCTGACACATCTACTATACGGCCTTGACTGGAAACTTCCTCTGTCTCTTATAACTTAACATCTCAGCCAAATTCTAATGGCCTCAGGCAGAGACCACAGCACGACACATACCTCTCTGATTTAGCAGGTGCTCAGTCAACCTGTGGCTGATTGATGACAGCTGACTACCCCAAAGTTTCACCACCATTTAAAAATTCATGCTTCCTTTTCATACAAACAACAACTAAAACTAGAACTACCATATGACCCAGCAATCCCACTACTGGGCATATACCCTGAGAAAACCATAATTCAAAAAGAGTCATGTACCACAATGTTCACTGCAGCTCTATTTACAATAGCCAGGACATGGAAGCAACCTAAGTGTCCATCGACAGATGAATGCATAAAGAAGATGTGGCACATATATACAATGGAATATTACTCAGCCATAAAAAGGAACAAAACTGAGTTATTTGTAATGAGGTGGATGGACCTAGAATCTGTCACACAGAGTGAAGTCAGAAAGAGAACAACAAATACCATATGTTAATGCACACATATGGAATTTTAAAAAGCAGTACCGATGAACCTAATGGCGGGGCAGGAATAAAAACACAGATGTAGAGACCGGACTTGAGGGCATAGGGTGGGAAGGGTAAGCTGGGACAAAGTGAGAGAGTGGCATGGACATATACACACTACCAAATGTAAAATAGATAGCTAGTGGGAAGCAGTTGCATAGAACAGGGAGATCAGCTCAGTGCTTTGTGACCACCTAGAGGGGTGGGATAGGGAGGGTGGGAGGGAGATGGAAGAGGGAGGGTATATGGGGATATATGTATAGCTGATTCACTTTGTTGTACAGCAGAAACTGACACAACATTGTAAAGCATTTATACTCCAATAAAAAACATGAAAAAAAATGTTATTCTGAGTTAAATGCAATCATGGGAAGGAAGGGAGGAGAGATAAGATGCAAACTAGGGATGGGGGGCGGGGAACAACAGACATTTAAAAAGAGCAGCAAGATCACAGTCTAGTCATAATTTAATTTCCCCAATTTGCTCAGCTGCTGTATTTGTACTAACTACTTTCTTCATTTTTAATGTTTCATGAGTTTGTCTTATCTCTCCTACCAATAATTACATAAACACCATAGTGCTTACTATACCGCAGTCACTGTACTAATAAGCATTTTGTATCATTGTCTCATTTCATCCTAACAACTCTGTACCCTAAGCACTATTGTTAGCCTCATTTTCAGATAAAGCAAGGCTCAGAGAGATTAAGAAGCATGCTCAAGGTCACAGAGCTGGAAGGCACACAACCAGGCTACGAGTCTAGGCCTGAAGCCAATGTGCATGCTCTTATCCACTGGGCTACACGGCCACCCAAGCAGATCTATACATCACCTACTAGAGCAAGAGCACACACCAAAGAAACGTATGGAGTGATGTAGTCAGTATACAACACAAGAGGTCTTAGAAACTTGAAAATAAAGGTGCCCTCAGAGAGTGAAAGTAGTCAGAATTAAGAGATAAAGGATGAGATTAGGCAGCTGAGGCATTAAGCCATCCTCTTAACCAGACAAATACAATGTGTCTAAAAATATGGCATTAAGAGCTGGACTTCCCTGGTGGCACAGTGGTTAAGAATCCGCCTGCCAATGCAGGGGACACGGGTTCGAGCCCTGGTCCGGGAAGATCCCACATGCTGCGGAGCAACTAAGCCCGTGCGCCACAACTACTGAGCCTGCGCTCTAGAGCCCGCGAGCCACAACTACTGAGCCTGCGCTCTAGAGCCCGCGAGCCACAACTACCGAGCCCACGAGCCACAACTACTGAGCCTGTGCTCTAGAGCCCACGAGCCACAACTACTGAGCCCACGAGCCACAACTACTGAGCCTGTGCTCTAGAGCCCGCGAGCCACAACTACTGAGCCTGCGCTCTAGAGCCCGAGAGCCACAACTACTGAGCACACGAGCCACAACTACTGAGCCTGTGCTCTAGAGCCCGCGAGCCACAACTACTGAGCCCACATGCCACAACTACTGAAGCCAATGCGCCTAGAACCCGTGCTCCACAACAAGAGAAGCCACTGCAATGAGGAGCCCTTGCACCGCAACGAAGAGTAGCCCCCACTCACCGCAACTAGAGAAAGCCCGTGCGCAGCAACGAAGACCCAATGCAGCCAAAAATAAATAATTTATTTTAAAAAAAAAAAAAGGCCTTTGGGACACAATCAAAGCCTCACTTTAGATAGGACAAAGTATTTCTTTTAAAAAAAATAAAAGAAGCTCTGATTGTATGTTTACATACGCAAAGGTCTATAAACAATGCTGACGCCAGCTTTATTCGTACTAAACAAAAATGGCAACAACCCAAATGTCCATCAACATGGACACTACTCATCAATAAAATACAATGGAACACATTCATCAATTAAAAAGGGCCACGACTGAAATGCACTTAATGTAAGAGAAAGCTGCAACCCAATGTGGTATGACCTTTCTGAAGAATGAAGGTTAGTTTAAAATAAATTCCTCAAAGGTGTTAAGGACTGCCCTTTTGTCTAATCTCTCTCCTCAAGTCCCTCTTTATCTGGTAACAAACCCTACGCCCTCCTGCACAAAGGTGAGCGTGACCCTGGCCAAGCCAGTCAGAGAAGGCCACCCTTAAGCCACGAGAGGTTCACACTCCCAACTGGGCCAGAGTCCTCCCCCATTAAGTCCCATGGAGCTCTGATGGAAGACTGCCTCTTGCCTCTGAAGGTAACTGTAGCTGCTGGAAGCTCCCTTCCCTGTCACACAGAGGATACCTGTAGGACATTGGGAAGCTACCAGCCAGAAAGGTTCAAAGACAGGAGACAGAGAGAGTCCCACTGATGCTGACTGAGCCTTGGATCTCCTCTTGCCTAGGGGCAGCACCCTGACCTTCACTCTTCCTGAGTACAGTTGTGTTTCATTACTCATGAATTCCATACTTGTGAATTGCCTACTCACCGATATTTACTTGTAACCTCAAAGTCAATACTCGGAGCCTTTTTGCAGTCATTCCCAGACATGTGCAGAGAGGTGAAAAATTTGAGCCACTCTCTGTGCACGTTCCCAGCTGAAGTCAAACAGGATGATGCTCTACCCTCTTGTCTCAACTCTCACGCTGTAAGCAAGTGATCTTTTTGACTCTACTTGGTGCCACAGTTCTCATACTTTTATATTGTTCTGTTGGTGATTTTGCTGTTTAAAATGCCCCCCAAGCACTGGAGCTGAGCACTGTCTAGTGTTCCTAAGGACACGAGGGCTGTGATATGCCGCACAGAGAAAGTACCTGTGATAGATGAGCTGCGTTCATGCGTGAGTTCCAGTGCGGCTGGCTGTGAGTTCAATGCTAATGCAAAAAAGAGGAAATTCACGGATCAGTACATGTGGCCGCTCTGGAAAGTGCTAAAGTAACATCTATAGTGCATAATGAAGCTACAGAAGAGATAGAAAAGCCACTGAATATCTGGAGATTCATGAAATGATGCCTGATTGTAGCGTGTAGTAGACAGCACTGCTGTGAGGCTGAAAGCCAAAGAAACTTGCTGTCACGTTACCCAGGGTCAGGAAAATGTTAAAAAAAAACTCTTCCTGACTAGTGTTTTATGATAAAGAAATACTGTATAGAGTTAATCATTTGTAAGAAATAGGCATCAAATAAGGTGTCTAAAAAGAAACACACTTTTTTCTAGATTTTTTTTTTTCTTTTGGCTCCACCACAAGGCTCGTAGGATCTTAGTTCCCTGACCACGGATCGAACCCGGGCAGTGAAAGCACAGAGTCCTAACCACTGGACCACCAGGAGATTTCCCCCCAGAAACACACTTAAACATATATGAAACAAGGTTACGTATTCATCTGTTGACCAGAGGCTCTTAGCAGGAACCTAACTAACCCTGTGTTTCCCCAGGAGCAATGGCTCAGTCTTTATTAATGTGGTGTTCTCAGCAACTTCATAGAACTTAACTACCACGAAAAATAAGAATCACCTCTATGCAGTCTAAGAAGTCCCTTCTTTGTCTGCTTAAGAAGGAATGTCTGAATTGGATTTGTCACTCGAAATTTAAAAAAAACTCCTACCTGATAATATTAACATTACACTATTGATAACAACAGCAGGTAAGGCTTCATTTGAGCTTATACTGAGTGCACTTTTCTACGTGGTTCACAGATACTAAATCATTTAATTTTCTACGAGGTAGGTACGGCTCTTATCAACTCAAATTTGTAGATGAAGAAAGTGAAGACAAAAAGAAAAGAGAATGAAGAAAAAGAAAGTGAGACAGAAAGTGCTGAAGTGACTTGACTAAATCACACAACGAGGCAGTGGCAGAGCTAGGATTTAAGCCCAGAGAATGTGCTCTTGACTAGTGTGCTACACAGTAAGGAGTCTAGGAAATGGACAGCCAGTCAGAACGTCCCAATACCTCCAGCTGTCCAGAGAGAAAGGGTACCATAACCAGTCAAGCTGACTATCTGATCTGCTAAGTAATTACTGCCCAATAATGGAGACGGGGAGATCAGACTTCATAACATTCATCATTACGTTTACCCAGCCACTTGCACTGCTTAGATTCCATGATTAATACGCAATCTTAAGTAACTTGGTTTCCAAGGCAGATACTACTACGGGGAAAGAATACTGTGCCCAGCTGTCCAGCATCCCAGCCTTCTTGGCATTTCTACTTCTCATTGTTAATTTGGCATCCTGGATCTATCAGTTTCTTATAAGTCTGTTTAACATGATTCAGTCCTTGAGCGTCAGCTGAACTCTGATGCTCTGGCCAACTGCAAGCCTGGGTAAGCAGCCTGAGGTACGGCCTCATCCCTGACTGACTAGTAGAAACCATTTATGAAAAGAGATAAATAGGGCTATTGTTAAAATCCTGCCCACATGAATTACAGTCATGCAATCTTCAAGTAGTCAAATGAAAACTACTTATTCAAAAGACGCAGACATAGAGAACGGACTTGAGAACACGGGGAGGGAGAAGGGTAAGCTGGGACGAAGTAAGAGAGTGGCATGGACTTATATGCACTACCAAACAGTAAAATAGATAGCTAGTGGGAAGCAGCCGCATAGCACAGGGAGATCAACTCGGTGCTTTGAGACCACCTAGAGGGGTGCGATAGGGAGGGTGGGAGGGAGGGAGACGCAAGAGGGAAGAGATATGGGAACATATGTATATGTATAACTGATTCACTTTGTTATAAAGCAGAAACTAACATACCATTGTAAAGCAATTATACTCCAATAAAGGTGTTAAAAAAAAACAAAACTATTTATTCAGAGGTCACTAAATAGCAACCACAGAGAAGATGTATTCCTATCAAAGAATTATTAACCCTAATTGGAGATACGGTCTAGCTCATCACGGCGCCCTGCCAAAAGTAGAGGAGGAGGCACCCAAAGCGTCTAGCTTTCAGGAGAGAAGTTCAGTGCGTTGAAGAGAAGTCAGATATTAATTCAGCTTTCACTTCAAGTACACTCTGGTGGAACCCCCGAACCTAGGAGCTGCTGGTGTCCGTGAATTTTAAGGTCTGTCTCTGGCAATGTTCTTCATCACTGGGCATCTGGATCTCCTGGGTCCTCTCACCCATTTTTCCTCACTCACCATCTCTCCCTTGCTTCTAGAGGAGTAGAATCTTTCACTTCCCTTCAAAACACACAATTATAAAAGGTGCTACAGGAGAATACAGGACGACACACCGGCTCAGCACCCGCACCCGCCACCTTGGCTGTCCTGGGCCACTTCAGTCCGGCCCCTCCCTTTCCTGCCTCTTATCTCCCCGTCGCAAAACAAAAAGAAGAAAGATGGACCTTCCGTTCCTTCCCTCCATATTACATCTCGTACTTTTCCCAGCCCTTCTCCTCATCTATTTTTGGTAAAAGACACAGGATAATGTTAGCAGGGCTTAAGGGTCAAAAGGACCAAAGTTCAAGCCCCAGAGTGACCACGTGCTAGCTGTGAAACCTTGGGGAAGATATTGAAACACTCGAAGCCTGGTTCCTGTCCCTAAAGTGGCAAGAAGAGCAACAGGACTGTTGTGAGGACCAGCGACAGGATGTGAGTAACGAGCGCTTAGCACGGGGGCCCGGCACTCAGTGCAGGCGGCCGGTCGCTGTCCACAGCTGCAGCACCTGCTCTAGGTGCAGGACTCTGCTCTGGGTCCTCAGCACGCAGGGAAGCTCCCCAGCGGGCTGGGGTGTGACTCCCTCCTTCCTGTGCTTAGCGTCTGCTGTTCCGCCAGATGTGCGCTAGGGCAAGGCGGCGCTACCCCGGCTGGCATAACTCACACGTAGGAAAGTCGAGGTTGCAAGGACAAAGTGTTTTGTATGTATTTCCTTTTCAATTCTGGGGAGGCCAAGCGGGGAGGGGGGGGTAGATAAATCTCCTTTTATCAGTCCTAGAGAGCTGAATGCTAAAACACAAGCTGCAATTCCTAAACTTTGTCTTACTAATCAGACTGTGCAAACATCAGCCTAACAACTGATTCTTATTTCTCTGAAAGTCACTAAAACCTAACTAACACTCAGGCAGGACTTCTAATCTCATTTACGATAGGGATAAGCTTTGTTTCACATAAGCTCAGAAGCCTTTACCTAAATGGTGTACGGGGAAGGGAGGGTCTTTTCCAACAGCAGGGAAAGAGAATGTCCCAGGCTTCAGTGCTGCGCAGGCACTCCCCAAATCCAAGCTTTGAATAAATCTGGAGCCAAAACTCCAATGCAGAATTAACTCCAGTAACAAAGAAGATGTATTCTCATGACATACTTTATTGCCCAAAGTTTACTACCACAGGCGGAAACGGCACACAAGGCAGAGAGAAGTTTTCAACAGTGTGAATCCACTCCTTGCTGGTTTCTCTCTTTCCCTTCAGCTGGACTTTGGTCCTCTGACCCTTTTAGCCAACACAGGAAACATTCCTACCCCTCCCCTGATGATCCCTGCACAGGTGGGGTCTTCTTTCCTACCTGGTGTTGGGCTTTGTACAACTAGAAGAATGATCTTTCCATTGTCTGCATAAGGCTCCGTCTGCCTTCAGAAAAAGACACCTGACCAGACTGGCAAGAATTAAAAAGTCTGGCGGTGCCGAGTCAAGGATATAGAGCAACCAGGACTCTGACCCGCAGCTGGTGGGAGTGTAAGTTGGCAGAACCACTTTGGAAAACAAGTGGGCATGAGTTCTAGTGAAGATGAAGCTGTAAATACCCCACGGCACAGTAATTCCATTCCTAGGTACACGACCAGCACGGTCCAGCTTATCAAGTATCTACAGTGCTCCTTCGATCTGCTGAGCCCTGGAGATACAGAGATGAGTAAAACCTGGAAACTGAGAACTCTGTGATGGAAATGTTCCATGTCTGTACTGTCCAGTGTGGTGGTCACAAGCGACAGGTGTCTCCTGGGCACCTGAGAGGTGCTTAATGTGACTGAGGAACTGACATTTTCATTTCATTTCATTTTAATTATTTTAATATCAGTAGTCACACATAGCTCGTGGCTATCCTACTGTACAATGCAGCAAGAAACTCAGGAATATATGCCCCAAGGTATATGCACGAGAACATTCATTTCAGGATTATCTGAAATATACAGAACAGAGACAACCCAAGCGTCCATCTGTAAGGAAACGGATGAGCTGCAACACATAAGTAAAACAGAATGCTGTACAGCAGTGGAAGAGCAATGACTTCCATCCACAAACATCCGTGCAGCTAAATCTGAATAATGGCGTTGAGGAGGGGAAAAACTCACAGAAGAATTCAGAACGCAATGCATCTTTACAAAGTCCAAACACAAGTAGAACAAGTATTTGGAGATAAAAACATTAGTGGTGCTAAAGCTATGAAAGAAAAGCAAAAAAAAATGATCAATACAAAGACTGAGAGAGACCTGTGTATATGTGACAAGGAAGGGGACCTTCTGGAAGGAGCACAAAGGGAGCTTCAGTAGCGCAGCTGATGTTCCGCTTCTGTCCTTTTATTGTTGTTTGGAGAACATGTATTACACATACTGTTTTATGCTTTCAGATACTTCACAGTCTTTTAAAGAACGAAAAGTACTATTGAGGTAAGATCACTGCTTCTTGCATCTCACCCACCAATTCCCCATCCATGAGCAGACTGAGAGCTTCTCCATGTAGGGAACCAGGTTTTACTCATCCGTGTATCTCCCGTCCCCAGCATAACAAAGGAGCGCCGCAGGTGCTTCGTAAGTGCCTAGAAAACTGAACCCGAATCTGAGAAAACCAGATCTCCCACCATCTAAAGTTGTTAACAGTTTTGTTTGCCCGGTTCCGTTAGATACACATTCCCTAAGCAGTAACAAAAAAACAACAGTGTATTTCCTCCATTCTCAGTGTGCTCTCCCCTCACCACACTTTAGCGGATCTGAAAGCAGAATGCCTTCTACGATCCAAGCTGTCATTAAATAATGGTGTTTCTCAATGCTAGCATCGAGGAAGGGAAGCTCCATGAAGGAAGGACTGAGCCTCTTTGTTCATTTCTCTACCCCTAGAGACTAGACTAGTGTCTGGCACAAGGGAGGGCTCAACCGATGCTTGTTGAATGAAGAAAAAGTAATAGTTACTATTACTGCAAGCCTACCGTGTGTCTGAATCTGTGCTAAAAACCTTACATAGATTATTTAATTTGCCCTTTACTGTAACCTCAAGACTTAGCAAGGTTAAGTCACTTGACCAAGAGCATGTAAATAAGTATTAGCTGTGGTGGACACTTACTTAGTTTAAGTGGCAAAGGCAGGATTCAAATCTCATCTCCCAGACTCCAAAGTCCACGCTCTTAAACATGATGTTATACCACCACTTAAATAAAACAAAGCCAAGCTATACTCCTTCTCCAATTTTAAAAACAAATGTTAAAAGAAGAACGTTGCACATAGTAAGTGAGCTCACATTAGCTGAATCACTGGCGATGTTCGTGGGTAACTACAGCTACAACCAACCTGTGTAAGCCAGAGACAGGAGGGATGCGTGAGGCCACCTCAACAGAGTTAGCCAGGCTTTCCTCCACATTCACCAGAACTTACAGTGAGTCTAGTTCACTTACTGGCTCACACACAGAAACACACGCCCCTGACACCAGCAAGTGCTGTTTCTAAATGTGGTAAATGTCTAAAGGGGGCAGAGTTATATCATCAAAGGGGTCATCTTATTAAAGAGACCTTAAAAATCCATTTGATCCAACCTCCAGGCAAGAGACTGACATTCCTAACCTCATTTTAATGGCAGCTGAAGTTAACTTTGGTCCTCTGAGAAGTTACTGGTTGAATCCAAGACAAGAAACTAGGTCTCCTACTTCCTGGGCTCACTTTGTTCTCTTCACTCCGTCACAGTGAAAGAAATCAGTAAGGATTTGTTAAGGTCCCTCTCTAGGCAGCTATACTAATCCGAGCCCTTTACGTAGATTATCCTGTTTAATCTTCTTATCTCTTCTGTGAGTTAGATATTATTCCCAAGTACAAGATGAGGAACCTGAGGTTCAGAGAAATTAAGTAACTCACCACAGGTCACACACACTTGGCATCTGTACTTAAGCCAGAATGGTTCCACCTCACACTGCAGATCTGCAAGTTAAAGAAAAAACAATTAACATTAATACAGAATGCTACAAAGTGCTTTCATGTTATTGAAAACAAAATGAAAAGCAAACTTCTGAAAATAAGAATATCTTTAAATTATGCAAGCTTGAATATTCCCCCAACATTGTATCTCAGGACTGGAGTTTAGTTAAACACCAATAAGATAACCACTGACCAACTATGAAGATGTCACCTCTAAACGTGAAGTTACAGTCAACTGGACAGTCAGCTCAGTTGGTTACAGCATGATGCTAAAAGTGAACTCAGAGACGCACCTTTAAAAATTCCTAGCGTTTGTAGTAGATGTGAAAATAAAGTTATTTTAAAACCTCCCGTTTAGGTTTAAAAAGATGCATTTTTGAAAAGTAATTCACTTTTTTCCTCCATTTTTCCATGTACCACACACATTATAGCTTATTTTGCTACAGCCGTTTTGATGTCTTTCTCGACTTTCCTTCCTTCTCATCACCGCATCCTCTTTCATGCAAAACAAGATGGGACTATCTAACAGGCACCTTAAGTCTCTCAAAAGAAAAGTACAGTACTGCATGATTCTAAGATACTAGCATAATAATTTTCTTTCTATGTAAGAAGCTGCCTTTCAATTTGGGGACTATTACTTCTATTTCTGAGACTGCAGCAAAACTATCTTGTATCTCCAGTAGTGGTACAACTCTCATTATGTATTTTTTTAAAGTTTTAAATTATTATGCAAATCTTAGGAAATTTAAATCTGTTACTCGGAATGAAATGCTTTCACCAATGGCTCCAACCACACCATTTGGAACATTTTGGAATCTCTGTTTCTTTTTTCAAAAATAAAATCCCAACTACTAACTGGAAAAGTAAAACTGCCTGCTAACCAACTGTGTTTCTTTTTTTTCATGCCAAGGGAGGAGTTCTGCCAAAGAGATTTCAAGTCTTCCTCCTTGATTCCTGCATCCTTTCTCCAGAAGGTTCCTAGCCTCCACGCGGTCAACGATGTGTAATTCATCGGTTTTGCTTTAAAAGGGCGTTAAGTACACTACTCCTCTTTCCTGGTTTATAATGCCACCCCCTTACCCCCCAGGGTAAAGGAAAGTAGGAAAAGGGAGAGCTACACAGTAATCTGCTACTAAAACAAGACAGCATCTCTCTCCAGAGTCACTGCATTTAAAAAGGGTGTTAATCCTCATTTTATTTCACTTTTCTTTCTCCTCAGTCTGGAGTTAAAAAAGCAGCTCACTCGATGTTATCAAATCATCAGATGAAATGTTCTAGAAATAGCCTCCTATTTGTGGAAAGAGTCAGGAGACACAAAAATGGAAGAGAGCGCTTGAACCGTCTTTCCTAAAGCATTCCGTGCGTAATGAATGCAAAAGCAAAATCCTGGAAGGCTTAGCTCTGAATTTAAGGTACTTCCAGATGGGGCTAATTAAAAAGCTAAAGTAAAACGGAATCACAAAACAACCAGAAACGCTGATACACCAAAAGCAAAGTTCAAATACACATATCCCGGAGCCCGGGGCGCATACCCCGAATCAGTGCACAGCTGCTTTAGGTGCGGTCTCTACAGCCCTCCCCGGCTCGTCTGTTTCAGGTTACACAGGCTAGTCTCGGTCGGCTGCCCGGTGCGCCCACTCCACACATCCGCAGATGACTCAAAGCGCCACCTGCCCCCGCACGCCCCAGTTCCTGACACCCCCGCGCCCGTCCGCGCACTTACGTGTCCACACACACACACACGCACACACACGTGTCCGCACACACCCTCGCCCCGGCTCCGCCCAGGAGGCGGACTCCGGACAGGCAAACCGAGCCCCGCCTCGGTCAGGTGGGTGGCGCTGTCACCGCGGCCGCCGAGCCCCCCGTGTCCCCAGCGCCAACTCCTCGCGGCCGCCGGGGTTCCCCCAAGCGCACAGGCCTCGGCGGCTCCCACTGCGCGGGGCAGAGTCTGCGCCCCTCGCCGCAGCGGTGTCGCCGAAGCCCCGGAATTTAAATAGGGGCGGGCGGGGAGGAAGGGGAGGATCCTCTTTTTGACTTTCGGCGTCGCAGTTCCTCCCCGTCCGCAGGCAGCCGAGTCGGGGTGGGGGACGCTCCAGTCTCTGGAGCGGCTTCCGGCCTCCCCGGGCGCTAGGGCTCTGTAGGTCACAGGGAGCGCCCCGAGGACGCCGGGGAGGCGCGCGCGAGGCCCCCGCGCGCCCGCGCCCCGCAGGCACTGCAGGCGCCGCGCCCAGACCTCCGCGCGCGCCCTGCCCCGGGCTGTCGCGGGAGGCGCCCCGCAGCCGCAGCGGCAGCCGCCCCTCCGAGAGCCGCGCGCGGACCGCCGTGCCGCGGCGCGGCTCCGCGGTGCCCTCCTTCCTGGAACCCGGCCCCCGCGCCCCGCGCACCTCGGCGGCCGCTGAACCGCCGCGCGGGATTCCGACGGTGACGGCTCCACCGACCCGGCTCAGGGTTTCTCCAATTTCGGCGTCACAATAATAAGGAAGTTTCCCCGCAAGCCTGCGGGCGGCGGAATGTGCCGGGTGAAGGATGGCGCGCACGGCCAATGGGCGCCCTTCTGGGGCGGGCCCGCACCCCCGGCGGCCGCGGCGGAGCCCGAGGCGGGGCGGCGAGGTCCGCGGGCGGGAGGCGGGGAGAGGCCCAGGCCCGGGAGGGCGGAGGGGGCGGGCCGAGCTGAGGGCACCGGCGGGCCTGGCGAGAGGACGGCCGGGCAGGTGTGTGTCGGCCAAGAGCCGACTGCAGGATGCAGAGCACCCGCGCCGGAGGCGGACTGCTTTTCACTGGCGGGCAGGGGAACGAGACGGATCCGCGGTTGGCTTTCCCGGTTCTGAGCTCTCAGTCTTATTAAATTTGTGCAGAGGTGACCAAAAGCCTTGGGCACGGCGGGGAAAACCTAGAGGGGGGCAGTTGAGGCGGAGTTCTCAAGCGTCGTATTCCATCCACGGTGAAGGAGTCTTGTTCCACTCGCCTTTGGAGGACTGGAGGAAGCGCCGAGCCGAACGCCGGGCTGCGCGGGAGGAGAAGCGGGAAAGAGGTCGGCGCTTTCCTGGGAACCTCGTGGAGAGCTGGGGTGGAACAGGAGAGCGGCGCCGCGGCAGCGACGGGGGGCTTGGGGAAGACTGGAGCGCGGTGGCGGGGGGAACGTGAATCTTCTCGTCTGAAAGACACCCTGCGGCCTGAAGCCCAGTAACGGATGGAGAAGTTTGTCCTCGCACACTTTCCCTGGCACTGAATGTCAGCGCTTCCTTCTCACCCTCTCCGAGGTTACAGGGCTTTCCGAGCTCCCCTGGTCCATGTCTGATGCAGATAATCTTGTGAAGAAGACATTCTCACAAAGGTGACCTCCTGGGTTTACTCCACCCCACCGCCGCTTCTCCTCTGTAATTTGCAACACAGAAGCAGAATGCTAAGAAAGTACTACTTTAACCCAAAGGAATGACTTTACTCGGGCACGAATGTCTGTAACCGGCCATTTGAGCCGGGAAGGTCCTTCGAGGCCAGATTCTTCCCCAGGAGGCCCGAATCAGGTCAGGTCAGGTCTGCAGTTATCTTCTCTTGAGAATGTAACAGATTGACCAAGCAGAAAAGAAGTTTGGGGAAGTAGTGTATCCTGGGGACGGGGCACTGTTGGCTGGCATATGTGTTCTCAGTGACATAAGCAGGTTGTCAAACGCTCCTGAGACAAGAGAAGAAAGCAAAATCTCAGTTACCAGGAAACTGGCGGACATATAAGAAAACGATTCCAACCTTTGAAGTCTGAATCACACTGGACCCTTAAGAAACACTGGGAACAACAAGATTAGCACAATTTCCTTATGCTCCAGAGATGTGGCAGTTTCACAAAAGTCCACGTCTCTCACAAAGACATAATCCCAACTCAGAGATGGTATCACCAAAAAGAACTGGAGGAATGGCCAAAGACAAGTCATGGGAAGGGGGGTTCCTCTTGGTTGAGAAGGAGTGAGATTGTATTTTAATGTGTCATCAATTTGTATTTTCACTTGTAATCAGTCAGCATTTAGGTCAATATCTCTGGCCCACGGCTCAGGTGTTTTTCATATGAAATGTTGTCTTGAGGAGAAACTTGCTTATCAAAGACTTAAGTCTGGAGTTGAGATAGGAGTGATGTCTAAATTACAAACTGAGGTACTCTAAGCATCCTTACCAAATAAACAGGCAGAAACCTGGGAACTTACTCCTGTGCAGAACAATCAGTGAAGATACACAGTACTTCATTTTATTTTCTTCATTGAACCAACATAAAACGGCAGTTTCCTTAGCGAGCATGTCCTGCCCCATTTACCAAAATGGCTTTAAATGGCCCCAGCAACAATAGTCATAATAGCAGATATGTTAACTGGCTTGAAGAGGCCATGGTTTACTTTTTCTTTCCATTTCTATAGCTGTCTTCCATCCATTTCTTTCTGACTTCCACATGTTCCCTAACAAATACACTGTATATTGAGCATCTACTATAATACCAAGCCCTGTGGATACATTGGTGAGCAAAACGGCGCAGTCCCTGTTACCTTGGAGGGGGAGGCAAACATTAACCAAATACCATACCAAGGGTTAGATAGTGGCTAATCACGAGAAATTTTATAAAAGAAAAACATTCATGTTAAAAATAAAATATTTAACCCCAACAAGAACTGTAAACAAAATTGAGCTCCAATTAATGCTATGTATGCTGAAGTATTTAGGAGGAAGTATCTGATGTCAGCAACTTATTTTGAAATGTATATTTTAAAAGATGGATTGGGGCTTCCCTGGTGGCACAGTGGTTGAGAGTCCGCCTGCCGATGCAGGGGACACGGGTTCGTGCCCCAGTCCGGGAAGACCCCACATGCCGCGGAGCGGCTGGGCCCGTGAGCCATGGCCGCTGAGCCTGCGCGTCCGGAGCCTGTGCTCCACAACGGGAGAGGCCACAGCAGTGAGAGGCCCGCGTACCGAAAACAAAACAAACAAACAAAAAAGATGGATTGAAGGATGGATGAAGGGATGGATAGATATGTGATAAATCCAGTACAGCAAAATGTTAAGTATAGGTTCTATGTGGTGGGTAGATGGTGTTCACTGTACCTTACTTCTTACTTTTCTGTGTGTTTGAAAAGTTTACATTAAAAAATGTTGGCAAACCCAAAATAAACCAATAAATAAACAGTGTGATAAATTCTAACCCTAACCCTTGACAGGCAGAAGGGATCCCGTGGTCGTGGTCCAGCACTGGGCAGACGAGGAATCCCCAGCGACAGGGGCTAATTCCCAGGGCTGCTGCACCTCCAGTGGAACAGACAGCGATGTGCTCCATTCTTCACATCTCCCTTCTTGAAATGCATGTGTCTGTTTTTGAACTGAAAGAAATTCAGTGCAGTAGGAACACTGTTTAATAATTATTGTTCTCTGTGTTTACCTATTTGCACGGCAGACAAACGTCACTTGGTAAATTTACACAGGGACAGACTTCTGGTATCAGATTAAACATGTGGGAAGAAGGGGAATTCCCTGGCGGTCCAGTGGTTAGGACTCAGGACTCAGCAGCTTTCACTGCAGTGACCCAGGCTCAATCCCTGGTCAGGGAACCAAGATCCCGCAAGCCCCACGATGCAGTCAAAAATAAACCAAAAAAACCACCAAAAAACAGGTAGAGAAAAAACCAAGTCAGCCACAACACTCTGTCTTACAGGCATACTTTTGAAGAATAGGTGTCTTCATCTCTAGGAAGGGAAAGCTCTGATTATTTAACAGGTAATGGGTATGCACCCTGTAAAGCTACACAATCACAACGGTGTTTCTTGGTTCCCCGTGGGCCCCCAACAAATTACTCATTGTGTCAGTCAATACTCAAGGGGAAAATTGGTTGTAAAACATTTTCCACATTTTTTTGGTTGCTTCATACACCTTATCTGAGAGGCCTATATATTCCCAGGATAAACTATCTAAACTTATTGAAAACCGTCCTGTAATACACAGCATTAATTTGTTAATGTGAAAAATAACTTGGAAGAAAGATATGGTAAATCAATATTGCCATCAATCAAATAATCATTAAGTATTTATTGAATGTCTTCTACATGTAGAGCTGCTGGGCAAGAAGCATCATTCCTGACCATAAAGATCTTACAGCCATTATGACTATTCCTTTGTTTTTCTTGAAACTATTCATAGTTCAAGTTTGCATTGGTTGTTCTTATCTTACCGTCTCATTTGGATGAGACACAAGCACCTTACCTTAAATATAAGAAACTCACTAGCATCATACAGGTTGAAATTAATTAACATTAACAAGGTTGGATGGTTGAGCACTTCCTAAGAAAGTTTGTAGGGCGAGCTTTGGGTTGTCCTGGAAGATTGCATGAAATAGAGCCTTGTAGCAATGCATAGTTGATGCTGCAATGAGTGTGGTGTGTTAATACAACATTTTCCTTAATCCTAGCAGAGGCATCTGCAGGATGTTGCCTGATTTCTCCCTCTCATTTTTAGTAAGTAAATCTATACTTTTAGCACACTCCAGAAGAAATAAGTAATCAAGGGGGTTCTGTCTGTAGTTGATATATACTATAACATAATGTAATTTACTTAATATGAATCTGTAAAAAAAATGAAACAGTATTGTTTGTGTTTCCAAACTTTACGGCTCCCCTTTATATAAAGGGGA
Source organism: Delphinus delphis (assembly GCF_949987515.2). NCBI lineage: Eukaryota > Metazoa > Chordata > Mammalia > Artiodactyla > Delphinidae > Delphinus > Delphinus delphis. The sequence goes on along the minus strand of NC_082687.1, from coordinate 8,167,504 downwards.
ACTTATAACAGTTATTTAACTTTCTATTGGCCTTTGGCATTTTGTTTTCATCCTACATGTGGGTAAAAGTTCAGTGAAATCAGCCATTATATTTACTTTCAAGTTGTGGACCAACAAACTGTTCTTGCCTTATACTATAGTATCTTACCTTGTAGATACTACAGCTGATTCTGTTTCCCTTTTTCCAATGGCTTTTGAAAGCTTAGAGCAAAATGTATGTCCCATCTGTACAGAATCTTATTGCATGCGTTTTGAGGAGTAACCTCATTTCAAGGTTCATTTTAACTTTGCTATGTCATTTTCCCATTGTACTCATTTTCTTACCTAATTAAAAAAAAACAACCTGTTTTTCTCTTTACAAATGGAATAAATATATACTATATAAGATGTTTAAAATGTGTATAAGAAAAAAGAAAATAAAAACCATCTGGTCTTTCACCACCCATTTTTAGTTCTTAATATTCTGTCATTTCTCCATGCATGTATGCGCATTTCTAAAAGTGGTTCATTTTATACATAATATTTAACGCCATGTTTTCAGAAGTTAACAATATATTAAACATCTTCAATAGATTTAAATACTATTTTACAACCGCATTTTAAACAATTGCAAATATCCACAAAATAGATATACTATAACTTAACCAATTTCCTGCTTATTGCATGTTTAAATTATTTTCAGTCCTTTGCCATTATAAACAATAGTGAAACACAGCCATACATGGTGAACATAGCTAAATGTTTGCCTTCACTCTTGATTACTTCCTTTAGATAAATTCCTGAAAGTGGAATTGCCAGGTTAGGTAGAAGGCAGACTCTTTAAGGCTTTGTAGTGTATTGCCAATTCTTCCTGACAAACAATAACACTAGCTAAATACACACACAATGTCTGAGTGGCCTCTGCTGAATCCCTTCACCAGTAATGAGGTTGTTTTGTTTGGGTTTACATTTTTTCTTTTTTTAACTGTACTAATTTTGTAAGCCACCTTAGGTATCAACTAGAACATGTGGGATATAAATAAAACAAAAAAATCTTCTAGTAAAATCTTAAAATTAGCTTAGCTAAGAATGTTAAAATTACCTTAAAATTAGCTTAGCTGTTTCTAAATATTCGTATCAAAAATTACCTACATGCATAAAAATGTATTATTGGAGTTGTTGGTCCTTTGCTGAAATTCTGTTTGATGTCATGTGATTCCCACAGTCCTTCCACACATTTGCCAAAAATAAAAGATTCCAAAAGGAAGTCTTGTACAAACTCACACTGTTGTTAATCTTTTCAATCTTCAGTGCACATGCACAAGCCAATGACAATGAGTTGATGGTTCACCAAGTTTCACAGAAAACTGAAAAGCAGACAGAGTGTCAGAATTTGTGTCATCCTGCAATGGTAGCCAGAGAACGCACTTCATTGTCCATTTCTGAAAAAGAAAACTCAGTGTACTGATTTATAACATCCACTGTGGTCTGATCACCTGTGCCATTAATCACCTTGTTATGGGTAGCAGTATGTCCCAGGCATTATCAAAGAAATTGTCCGTACTGACCAACCATCAGGTAGGCACGTACTTTGAGTTCTTTTGTCGCCTTTAGGGGTAGGTTTGTACTATTCCATCCAAGTTCTTATCTGGTTCCCTTTTTAATTAACTGGATAAAATTTCAAGGTAAGTGTATACTTGTCAGGCTAGAACCAAACAAAATGACCTGCTCTGTACCTGGAGTGAAACATATACCCTGGGTCTTATTAACATTATGTTCTGATGAAATGTACTGATGTTTCTGAGGGTAAATGTTAGGGGGTGTAGTGGATTAAATAGTTTCCCTCCAAAATTCATGTCTACCTATAACTTCAGAATGTGAACGTATTTGGAATAGGGTCTTTACAGGTGTAAATCATTTCATTAAGATGAGGTCATGCTGGATTAGGAAGGCCCTAAATTCAACAACTGGTGTCCCTATAAGAAGGCGGTGTGAACACACAGAGACACACAGGTAAAACCTTGTGAAGATGGAGATAGAGACTGGAGTGATGTATCTACAAGCCAAGGAATGCCAAGTAACCACCAGAAGTGAGAAAAGAGGCATAGAGAAAAGATGCTTCCTCAGAGCTTCCAGGAGGAACCAACTGCTAACACCTTGATTTCAAACTTCAGCCTCCAAAAGTGAGATAATATCAATACATTACTGTTGTTTTAAGCCATCCCGTTTGTGCTACAAAGGTAAGTAAGTTGCTACAAAAAGCATCTGTAACAAGCTTTTAATGTAGTCTAGCTATGGCATCTTGTCACCAGGATGGCTGCCAGGACTGACTGACTGACCTGGCATCTTAGACCAGAGTTCCCTTCCTCTGAGAGTTTCACGTGTGTTCTTCCCAAAGTGCCAACTCAATCAAAAAGAATGCCATTTCCAAACTAACAAAGTCTATTCTTTTTTTTTTTTTAAGAAGATGTTGCAGGTAGGAGTTTATTAATTTTTGCTGTGTTGGGTCTTCGTTTCTGTGCGAGGGCTTTCTCTAGTTGTGGCAAGCGGGGTCCACTCTTCATCGCGGTGTGCGGGCCTCTCACTATCGCGGCCTCTCTTGTTGCGGAGCACAGGCTCAGTAGTTGTGGCTCACGGGCCTAGCTGCTCCGCGGCATGTGGGATCCTCCCAGACCAGGGCTCAAACCCATGTCCCCTGCATTAGCAGGCAGATTCTCAACCACTGCGCCACCAGGGAAGCCCACAAAGTCTCTTCTTAGTCAGGATATGTGGGGAGCTGTACTCCCCAGCTAGATTTCCTAACAAGCATTGACATCTCTTTGTGAGCAAATGTAGGTTAGCCAAATCTGTTTTACAAAGTGCCTCTTTCCACGTGATATTTTGTTACAATATCAATCAAGTCATAGTTCCATATCAGTTTCACTCAGAAAGCATATAAATTATAGAAGACTGAACTTATACAAGCCTTGACTTTGATGAAATTCTAGTCTTTTCTAAAACAAATGCTTCTATTTTCCTTGATATTGCAGCAAAGCAGGTACCCTTTATGATTCGACTATAATAGTAGAAACTGAAAATTGTTTAAATTTATTTTATTCTCTTATTGAATTAATATTTATCCCATAAAGCAAGGCTCTGAATGTTAAACTTCATGACTATGGAGAGGACCCAGGAAAATCAATCATAACTATAGGAAACTTCATCAACTACAAACCTAGTCCACTCCTTTATATTATTAAAAGGAAATCTTGACAATAATAATTTTTATTTTTTTAAAAGTCAACATTCTATTGCAAAACAAAATGGAAACTCTTCATTTTTATCTGTACAGAGACGGAAAACCAGTTACCTAAATAAATCGCTTACGAAAGAGACTCTGACCCCAGATCAGCCTCTGAAGCATTCAATGGACTTGGTAAATCTAAGCTACGTTGAGATTTAACTACAGAAACATTTTACTTAGAGATCAACTAGGCAACTCTTGATGATTTATTTTACTGGAAAAAAAAATAGCTGCTGCTAATTAGAAGCTACCTAACCTGCTGTATAAAAAAATAAATAAAATTAAATTAAAAAATTTAAAAAAAGCTAATACTAAACTTTCTTTGGGTTATTTGTATGGAAATATGTTAATATAAATGTTTCAGACATTACATGAAATTCCTAAAAATCTTATATGTTCTGGTATAATGTTATAAGTCATAATTCTAGTTATTATTTTAAAATGTATATCTCAGAAATAACTAAATTTCCTTGTCAATTGCATTATTATGAACTTTCATCAAATCTTTAACTGTGGGCATTTTTAAGTCTTTTGTCATTTACAGACAGTTCTGGGTGTACTCTGATGCTTTCGCAAAAATGTTCCTATAAAAGAGTTTCATCTTCAAGGAATTCATGGAAAAGACTCTGACAAGTACAGGTTTCTGGTAACTGACTCTACTGCTGAACTGAATGAATAAGCATTCTCAGAACTCTAATGGAAAACTGATGAACTCATAAAAGTGCTAACAAAAGATTAAGATAAAAAAAATTAATTACATGGGGCTGAGTGAACTGATGAGGATGATTATAATTTTCGTGACTTTCTGTTTGAATAAAAAAAAGTAATGCGACAATGGAAAAAAATGAGATATTTTAAACGATTATTATTCTGTTTGTGTTGACCTTGTGGGTTTGGGATTCATAGGGGTTATAGTGAATAAAAGAAGTGTCTACTTCTCCAAAAAAAAAAAAAGCCACCTAAGCTTTCTATGCCTCAGCTTTGAAAAGAGATTACCAATGATAATCATTTATTGAGTTATACTTTAATATTCACTTTGTGGAAATACTAGTATTTGTAATATTAGAAAACCCCTTTAAAAAACATAGATGAGGGACTTGTCTGGTGGTCCAATGGTTAAGACTCTGTGCTCCCAATGCAGGGGGCCCGGGTTCGATCCCTGGTCAGGGAACTAGATCCCGCATGCCACAACTAAGAGAGCCTACATGCTGCAGCTAAAGATCCCACGTGCCGCAAACAAGACCCGGTATAGCCAAATAAGTAAATAAATAAATATTTTTTTAAAAAGAAAACCCAGGGACTTCCCTGGTGGTCCAGTGGGTAAGACTCTGAGTTCCCAATGCAGGGGTTCCGGGTTCAATCCCTGGCTGGGGAACTAGATCCCACGTGCATTCTGCAACTAAGAAGCCCGCATGGAGCAACGAAGATCCCATGTGCCGCGATGAAGACCCAGCGCAGCCAAAATAAATTAATTAAATAAATAAATATTTTTTAAAAAAAGAAAATAAAATTTCTTCATCCATTTTTTAAAAAATAGATGAAGTATTCTGTAAAACACCAAAAAAAGAATCTTTTAAAGAACACATTGTCAGCAAATAAAATAACCCTCAACAGAACAAAAAAACTCTGCAGCTGCTTTGCAAGCTGGTTCTAGAAGCACAAGAAGCCCTGAAATGGGTCTAGTAAGGGAAAAGAGAGGCAGGAATTAGCAGTACTGTGCGGCAGCAAAAGAACGACTGTGGAGTTTTCATGTGTTGCCCTTTCTTTTTTTTTTAATTGAGGTATAGTTAATTTACAATTTAGTGTTAATTTCAAGTGTACAGCAAAGTGATTCAGATATATATATGTACATATGTACATGTACATATATATTCTTTCTCAGATTCTTTTCCCTTATAAGGTTTTACAAGATATTGAGGGTAGTTCCCTGTGCCACTCAGTAGGTTTTTGTTATTTTCTGATTTTATATATAGTAGTGTGTATATGTTAATCCCAAACTCCTAATTTATCCCCCCCTGCCCCTGCTATCCCCTTTGGTAACCACAAGTTTGTTCTCTATGTCTGTGAGTCTATTTCTCATGTGTTGCCTTTTCTGCTTCCTCTTGCCCTTTGCCTGCCCTCTTCCACCCTCTGATACCCCATAGGAGTAGAGCATGATTCTTAACTTTCTTTTTTGATCTTCTACCCTTTTGAGAACCTGATGAAACTTATACACTGTCACCACAAAAACGGTGCACATACTCACATAATTAATAACTCACATAAGAGTTATTAACAGTGCATATACTCACATAATTAATAACTCACATAAGAGTTGATAATGACTCACTTAAGACTTCTAAGAGTAGCTCGGCAGGCATTCTAAGAGTGTTCATGGACTCTTTGCCTCACCCACTTACCAAATCTAAGAACACGATAAGCACATTCATACTAAAATGCAATAAGGCTTAATACTTGGCCATTCTCTCCCAGAAGGGAGTTTTAAGTGAGGTGACTTCACCTCTGATATAACGGATCTAAGTGATATAAACATCACTGGACAATGTGGGAGCTGCATTTTGCCTCCTAAGGGCCCCTTCCTGAAGCCCCAAAATCAAACCCTCATATAAGGTAAACTTAATTTTGGATGCCCTCCCTGGAACCCAAGCAAAATATATAAAATTGACTCATTTTTCCCCCAGAAATTAATTCCCTTTCCAATGCCTTCGTAATCTAGATTCAGAATCTTGGAATTTCTTTGATTCTCAATTCTTCTCCCCTCATCTAGTCATTCATCAGAAACCACCACTTTTCCTTTGTAATGTCTTTCACATCCATCTCTTCCTCTATATGTTAGTTTCCTATTGCTGCTGTGACAAATTACCACCTACTTAGTGGCTTAAACAACACAAATTTATTCTCTTATAGTTCTGGAAGCCAGAAATCCTAAATGAGTCTTACAGGGATAAAATCAAGACGTTGGTAAGACTGATTCCTTCTGGAAGCTCCAGAGGAGAATCTGTTTGTAACCTCTTCCAGCTTCTAGAAGTTGCTCACATTCCTGAGCTCGTGTCCACATTACTCCAACCTCTATTTCCACAGTAACATCACCTTCTCCTAACGTTGCCCACCCCGCCTCCCTCTTATAAAGACCCTTGTCCTTACATTGGACACACCCAGATAGTCCAGGGTAATTTCCCATCTCAGGATCATTAATCACATCTGCAAAGTCCCTTTCACCATATAAGAGAACATATTCACATGTTCTGGGCATCAGGACACGGACACCTGTGGCAGGGCCATTATTCAGCCTTCCATACTCTACATCACTTCTTTCTCAACCCCAGTTTAGGTCCTTATCTGTATCCCTGGACTACTTCAACATTTCCCTAACTGCCTTTTCTGACCCGCACCTCCCTCTGAGTTCCTTTGGTCATTCTAGATCTGACAAATATTCATCAGAACTTAGTTCTTCAACCTGTTCCCCACACCCATCCCAAGACCCTGACCCTAGCTTACTTTGGCCCAGCACTGAGCGCTTCTGTCAAACTGATCTCTACACTGTCCCCCTACGCGCACACACACACACACACACACACACTTTAATGGAGAGACCACCCAGCATTTTCCGGGAATTCCCCCCTGAAGAGAAAGCCTGTAAGGTTAAATTTTCAGGACGTAAAGAGAGGCCAAGCAGGGTAAGAGCAGCCCTGGCAGAGGGAACGGCGTCTGTGAAAGCCGTGAGGCTGAGAAGAGCTTGTCATTGTTACGCACTGAAAGGACAGCCAGTGTGGCTGCAGCAGAGTGAGCGGAGCGGAGGGGCGGGAGAGAACTTCAGAGAGAAAGGCAGGGACGTAGCATGCAGAGCTTTACAGGGGTTTTGATTTTTTTTATACATGCAATGAGGAGGTTTTGAATAGATCACTGGTCCCTTGATGGATGGCAAGGGATGGAAGGGGAACAATAGTAGGATTAGGTAGACCAGTTAGGAGGTTATTGAGGCTCTCACAGTAATCCAGACTAGAAATAGCAGCGGCTTGGGTTCAGACGATGGCAGTAGAGATGAAGAGAAGTGGATGTAGCCAAGATCTATTCTGGAGGTAGCAGAGAAGGGAGCTGGAGGGTTGGGAGAGGAAAAACCAAAGAAAAGTCCTAGATTTCTGGCTTGAGCAGCAGGTTAGATGGCAATGATGCCCTTTACTAAGGTGGAGAAGGCTGAGAGACAACGGGTTTTAGAACATAAACAGTGTCCTCTAAAAGTATAAGATCCTTGAGGGAGTGTCTATGTTTAAACTTTGCTTACCAGTACACACAAGCACCTAGCGCACTGCCTGACACGGTGAATACTAATTGAACTGGTTTTGATGATAATCCTGTAACATCCTGATGATTCACTGCTTATAAAAGGAGACTCAGCACATTTAAATGAAATATTAAACAGATATGGGATATAGTTAAAAGATTCACATTTTAAATTTGTGAAGTGAGACTGATAAGTTAATGTCTTCTACACATATAAGCCTTATGTAAAGCAAGGGACTTTTTTTCACAGAATGTCTGATGTAAAGAAAGTCTGGGAGCTTCCCTGGTGGCGCAGTGGTTGGGGGTCCGCCTGCCAATGCAGGGGACACGGGTTCGTGCCCCGGTCCGGGAAGATCCCAGATGCTGCGGAGCGACTAGGCCCGTGAGCCATGGCCGCTGAGCCTGCGCGTCCGGAGCCTGTGCTCTGCAACGGGAGAGGCCACAGCAGTGAGAGGCCCGCGTACCGCAAAAAAAAAAAAAAAAAAAAATAGTGTAACAGTCTGACAGGATAAGACATTTAAGAGTGGGATCCTGATCGCAACCGTACCTTTGCAACACCTGGTACTGTGGGTATTAGTTCAGAGTAAAGTCAGTTTGAAACAATAATGGATGAGTGTGGCCACCAAATAGTTTTCATGCCCTATAGAATTATTTTATCCAGAATGAGAAATGGCAGTTCACTTCTCTGCTGAACAGTCCACATCACATTCTGTTCAGCTATAGGGAAACCCTTTCAGAGACTCATAGGCAAACTGAAATGGGTTCAGGGAGGAGTAATCAGGAGAGAGAAAGGATCTGAGAAGTCCTTTATGAGAAACAACTGAAGAATGAAACACTAGCTGTAATGAAAAAAAGTAAATTTTTTTTTTTATGAATGGGAAGAATAGAATGAAGACCAAATTTTGGAAGCTACACAGTAAGACAGTTTTCAGGTCAGTAGAAGGAAGAAATTTCCAACAGTTTCCATAGCACTTTATCAGTACCTCTCCTGTAGAACTTTCCACTTTGTATCTTTAACTAAATTTACTTCCAGAAATTACCTCAGTGGCCACGTAACACCTGATGGTGCCCATATTAGGACCTGAAATACTTGTTTGATGAATTAAAGAGTGTGAGGATGATTAAACAAATGACTGTCTGAACTATAGCCAAAGAAGAACCGAGCTGTCCTGTGAGGGAAGCCATTCAAACACAGGCTAGTTAACTACTTGGCAGAGATGTTATGCAGGAGATCCAGGTTTCGTTTACTTGGTAGGATTAGATGACTTTTAAAGGCCTTTCAAGCCCTAAAGATCTATGGTTTCATGACCTGGGTTTAAGCCCTGGCCCCGCCACTTTACTAGCACTGTGGCATTAGGGAAAGTCACTGGGGTGCTTTGCTCAAATGGGATTAAAATATATACCCTGCTTGCTACATAAATTATTTGGAAGATCAAAATAACATTTTAACACAAACAAGCAACAAAAACCAAAGCAGAAGGTTAACTGCCTCCCTCCCTTGACTGGTGAGAAGTCATGAACTTTTAGAGGGCTCCCTAGGGAGGCGGGTGGAAGCCTGGGCTGGGAGAGCGCAGAACCAGAGGAACTGGCTATATTACAGGGTTTATCCCTGAGGGTAAGGCAGTGTTAACCCCAAACACTGTGGACCAAGGGGCATAACCATTTCAGGCTTGATGAAGGGCAGCGTCCATCTACGGCTGGTCAGTCCCACAAGAAAAGCAAGATACACTTTGTATCTTGCTGTGGGGCACGGGAACAGAAACCACCCACTGGGGCAGGTGTTTCTAGATCAATCAAGGTCTCGGCCAAGTGGATGGGATTCAGGTTAATCAAAACACTTAAGAAGAAAATGGGGCAGAAGCCATGGGTCTAGGCCAACGTGGAGGGAAGTGGAGAAAGGCTGTGGCTCAACCCAGACGCTTCAGAGTCTAACTGAAAGCACTGAAGTGAATGCCAGGCCGCAGCTGATGGGTCAGGTGCTGCAACTCTACCACTGCCTTGGTCAACATAGACTCTTCAGTTGCCTGAGGTTAAAGCTATAGGAAGAAACCATCAGGTAATATAGGTGAATCAGGGAGAGAGGCAGGATTAAACGGGGAAAGCGCCCTGCAATTTATAAAGGGTCATACAGGTGTACATGTTAATAGCTTAGTGATTAATGTCAGTGATCTGTCAACTATTTTCATTCTTCAGTTGTGTCTTGTTGCTTCACGGATGGTGGAAATTCCTTCTGGTGGACGGTGAAGAGATTCCGAAATTCAACCATTCTGGAGGGGGAGTTTGAGGTTGCCACGGTTTCTGGAACAACACAAGTGTTTTCGCTGACAGCTAGCAAAGGCTGCCAGGGCTGCAAGTCAAGTGTCCTTTAAAATCATTACCTTCTCTTTATGCCTGCTCATTTGTGTTGGAAAGGGCATGGCATCTCCTCTGGGGCAATCAATAAATCTGTAGTGAGGACTTTCCTTTTCTCAGATACTCAGAGTTGCTAGAATTAGATTTCAAATCCCTGCAAAGATGTGGGAAGGGAAGCTCTGCACCCTTTGGGTCTCCATCCTATCATCCTCTCCCAGAATTGCCCAGAATTCCGGAAATCAGCATAAGCGCGCAGTCCATGGTTCACAGGTCTTTAGGGATGCTGCCTGGTAGCAGCGTGAATAAATGGTTATATTGTACAAATTTCTAATTTGGGGTCTAAAATAGTCAACTAAAAATGGCGTCTCATCCAGAGATTAAGCTTCCTAAGAACTGGACGTGGCTGTGTGATCAACCTGACGAGATTCATATTCCGTGCGCACACAAAGAATGTTTTCTAACGACGGATGAGTAAGCTAACTTTTCATTTTCTTCCCCAAATGGCTATAGAGTCTCTTTTTCTCAGTGAAGACTGATCTTGAATATACACAACTGCTGAAACCCAGCTGTTTCTCTCTGTGAGCAAAAAGCAGTCTTAAATTAGTTTTCATAACATATACATCTCTTTCACTCCAGTAAAGTGCAATACTCAATAAACGATGTTTTAATTAAAATCCGGTGAACACTGTTTCTGTTCTTTTTCTCCCTAAATAGTCCTGCCCCATACTTTTTGCATCCGATGCCCCACAAGTATTGCCAAAATATAATTTTTCAAAACACAATATCAAATTACTGACTTTTTTTTTTAAATATTTACTTATTTATTTGGCTGCACCGGGTGCTCTTTGAGGCACGCAGGATCTTCGTTGCCGCGTGCAACGGCACGCTTCGTTGCAGCGTGCCGCTGCAACTGAAAGGATCTTCAGTTGCAGCATGGGGGATCTAGTTCTGTGACCAGGGGTGGAACCCAGGGCCCCTGCATTGGGAGCACGGAGTCTTAACCGGTGGACCACCAGGGAAGTCCCCCGACCTTATTTCGATTGTAGAGGTTGTGGTTAAAATGTCCCCGTTTATGTAACTTTAATGACAGTCTTCATGAAGGAGAAGAGCTTTACCACTTTTACATACTGATAAATCAATTTTTGGTTAGAAGATGGCTTGAGGCCACATATACTCCATTAACTGCCGCTAGCTGAACGGCAGCCATAACCCTGAATTTCCAAGCGCTTATTCCTTGGTACAGTAGAATTGATACTATCAGGAAAACTACATTGTCAAAATCAATTGTTTTAGAGGATTTCTTCTTTGGTGCGGTACTATCTTATCTAAATTGAATGTGTCTAACTGGAAACACAGCCCTTTCAGCACATACTTGGAAACCAACTGTATTAGTTTGCTAGGGCTGCCATAACAACGTACCACAGACAGAGTGGTTTATACAACAAAAATTTGTCTTCTTACAGTTCTGGAGGTTAGAAGTCTGAGACCAAGTGGTTGGCAGGGCTGGTGTCTTCTGACGTCTCTCTGCTTGGCTTGCAGCTGGCCGTCTTATCCCTGTGTCTTCACATGGTCTTCCCTCTCTGTGCATCTCTGTCCCAATTTCCTCTTCTTATGAGGACACGAGTCAGATTGGATTAGGGCCCTCTCTAATGACCCCATTTTAACTCGACTGTCTCTTTAAAGATCCTGTCTCAGGCTTCCCGGGTGGCACAGTGGTTGAGAGTCCGCCTGCCGATGCAGGGGACACGGGTTCGTGCCCCGGTCCGGGAAGATCCCACATGCCGCGGAGCGGCTGGGCCCGTGAGCCATGGCCGCTGAGCCTGCGCGTCCAGAGCCTGTGCTCCGCAACGGGAGAGGCCACAGCAGCGAGAGGCCCGCGTACCGCAAAAATAAAAAAAAAGATCCTGTCTCCAAATAGAATCACATTCTGAGGTACTAAGAATCAGGGCTTCAACATGTAAGTTTTAGAAGGACACAATTCAGCCCATAACACTGTCAAAAATCCAGAAATAGCAAAATTAAAACCACCAGATCAGTAAATAGTATTTAGTAAGAGTTACTGTGCATATAAGAACAGTTTGAGAAGTGGGAGGTTTCAACTTTAAAACTGATATGAAGCTCAAGGACGTGATGTTACAGGATGATTTCTAAAATGAAAATAAGGAAGTCGTTTAACTTTTACAATGATTGGTTATTTCAATGGGGGTTTCCAGATGGTAGGGGGTTGGTTAAAAGTGATTATCTGATAACATATTTAGGAAGACAACACATTTCTTTTATGATTATCAGAGGCATTCACGAGAAATAACCTATGTTCATGAAATAATCTCCATTTAGCTTTTTTTTTTTTTTTTTTTTGCGGTACGCGGGCCTCTCACTGTTGTGGGCTCTCCCGTTGCGGAGCACAGGCTCCGGACGCGCAGGCTCAGCAGCCATGGCTCACGGGCCCAGCCGCTCCGCGGCATGTAGGATCCTCCCAGTCCGGGGCACAAACCCGTGTCCCCTGCATCGGCAGACGGACTCTCAACCACTGCGCCACCAGGGAAGCCCTCCATTTAGTTTTGCTTCTGTGGCTTAAATGGTTTTGTCTGCCACGGAATTTACAAATCTGGTCTCCATTTTGTATTTAATTTTAACAATACCAGTTCACAGATTTTTCGTGTTTTTCATTTGGTTTAGGTGGAATAAAGTAGTCCCTGATAAATATCTCTATACAGAAAAATTGCATCTAAAGTATATTCAAACTGGAGCCAGATTACAGCACAAGCATAGGTTGCTGGAGATTCCTAAATGTTATTGTTAAAGATGGCAGATTTGGGGACCAACATAGGTCCCAAGCCTGAGGATGTCAAAGGCCATTAAACACTTGCATGTGTCAAAGCTTTGGTTAGATATATCTGAGACTTCGTACCTGAGCCCTCCAGTTTTCACACCAAGGTCATCCTTCCAGGACCTGGGAAAAAACAAAAGAGTGAATGAGAGTTCAGAAGAAACCTTTGGAAAATGTTTTCAAACCAAGGTAGTTTCTACGTTTGCTGCTCAGTTTAGAGACAAGGACATTCAAAGTGCACAAAGGCTACCACTGCTCTAAAGAAAACGAAAAGCCCTAATGGTTCTCCAGCACCTGCAGGCCTCGGCTTTGCCTCCTTTCCCCTGCCTCTCCGCCACTCTGGAGAGGTGCGATGTGGAGATGGAAAAGTCTAAAGAACAAAATAGCGAGAAGCGGGCACTACACTGGACACAGACGTGTTTCCACCCACTCAAAGTTAAATGAGGGGAGCAGCATGATAGCCGGTAGAGGAACCAGCGGGGAGCTGAACTTCCGCAGCCCCTCGCCACCTGCCGCTTCACCGCACCTGCGTCCTAGACGCATGCGCAGTCCTACAAGCGCAGGACCACCCAATCCCCAAAGGCAAGCAGCGGGCATGCCAACGAGCGCCGCCAGGCCCATCCCCTTCAAGATCCTTCTGGCCAAATCCATAGGGCCGGGAGAACACATGTGCACGGCCTGGAGAGCAGAGAATCAAGGTTCAGGGAACACACACAGTGACTTTCATGGGTTCCGGGATATATGACTGCATCCAGTGGGGACAAATAAATAATGAGAGTAAATTCAAAGTAGTATACTTAGGATGAAAAGTTAAATGCTACAAAGTGCATATATACTGGTGACAAGTGGACATATTCTGGGGTGAAAAATTAAATAAGCATGTAATGTATCAAATATTCAGGTTCCTATTACACACCAGGCCCTAATGCAAGAAATTACCAATGAGCAATACAGAGCCAATTAGAAAATAAGGGTCTTCTTAAATAGTGAGTTCAATTCTCATCTTAATATTCTCAGTGATACCACATGGAATCTCTCAGTGAAAATCTTGAGGGACTTCCCTGGCAGTCCAGTGGTTAAGACTCTGTGCTTCCGGGACATCCCTGGTGGCGCAGTGGTTAAGAATCTGCCTGCCAATGCAGGGGACACGGGTTCGAGCCCTGGTCCGGGAAGATTCCACATGCTGCGGAGCAACTAAGCCTGTGCGCCACAACTACTGAGCCTGAGCTCTAGAGCCTGTGAGCCACAACTACTGAGCCCACGAGCCACAACTACTGAAGACCACGCACCTGGAGCCCGTGCTCCACAACAAGAGAAGCCACCGCAATTAGAAGCCCGCTCACCACAACAAAGAGTAGCCCCCGCTCACCGCGACTAGAGAAAGCCTGCATGCAGCAACGAAGACCCAACGCAGCCAAAGATATAAATAAATAAATAAAAGACTCTGCGCTTCCACTGCAGGGGGCTCAGGTTCGATTCCTGGTTGGGGAACTAAGATCCCGCATACCACGCAGCACGGCCAAAAAAAATCTTGAAAGAAATAAATGAATGATCAGCATAGCGCAGCATAGTGTAGTAGAAAAATCATGGACTTCGGATACCTACAAATGAGAGTTCAAGTCCTAGCTCTGCAGCTAAGGCAGCTGTGCCAATGTTTCCTTGTTAAGTGGGAATTATAATATCCACCCTACAGTTTATGCTGAGGATGAAACGAGCTAATGTCTTTAAAGGGTCTAACATAGGTCCTGGCACTGGGGCTCTGAATTATTAGTTCCCTTTCCTCTCTGTTCTTTCCCTGCTCTGGAGTATATCAATGAGACATTTGTTTTAAACTGAAGCATAAAGGAATGAATTTATATAAAGGAACAAATTTCCTGATGGTGTACATTTTCAAATATTAAAGCAGGGAAACCCAGCCACTGGGGGCTTAAGGAATCTCGAGTTTCCTTTAGTAGAGATGAGTTTTTCAAAGGCAGTCATGTGGATAGGAGAATGGAGTGAAGACTTCCTAGAATGAGGGGAGAATAAAAAAGAGAAGTCTCGACATTTGCAATTGAAGGCTTTCAATTTCGAAAAGCTTAATTCATGTCTCAAACAAGGCCTCTCACCGTCCACTCTGTAATTTACAGGCAGTAGAGCCAGGTGGAAAGAGAATGGGCTAGGGAGGCAGACAGACAGAAGCTGGTATCCTAGCCATCTGTGAACTGGGACATACCATTTAACTTCTTTGAGGCTCAGTTTCTCCATATGCAAGTTGCAGATATTGACACTTGCTGGCAAGATTGTTCTGAGAATTATATGAGGTAACACAGGGCTCATGCTCAGGAAATAAATAAAAGTTTTAATACAACCAACCCTGAACTGAGGGACCTTGAACCACTGGCTGTCACTGAGAAATTTCATTGAGATGATGGAAAGAGAAAGGTGTAAAAAAATGAAAGGAAGGGCTTCCCTGGTGGCGCAGTGGTTGAGAGTCCGCCTGCCAATGCAGGGGACACGGGTTCGTGCCCCGGTCCGGGAAGATCCCACATGCCGCGGAGTGGCTGGGCCCGTGAGCCATGGCCGCTGAGCCTGCGCGTCCGGAGCCTGTGCTCCACAACGGGAGAGGCCACAGCAGTGAGAGGCCCGCGTACCACAAAAAAAAAAAAAAAAAAAGAAAGGAATAGAAGATGATTCACAATTAAATTATTGAAAAGAAAGTGTTCTCTATCTATATAGCTCTGTTCATGACTATGAGTTGCACTGTAATTGAGTAAGATAAATAGAATATGAATTAACTTGCTATATGCTTTACAAGAATCATCATTAACATACTCTCTCTGAGCTCCGGACTTTGATGTGTACTGTAGCTTTTGCTGGGAACACTTTTCTCCACCTCCCCCCAATCTTAATTCGTCAACCTTACAATCTTGACATAAACATCGTTTCATCATGGAAACTTGTCTTACTCCAGAATAATATAAGAGTCCTGCTACGTGCTTCTGTCAAACTCCTAAGTTCCCCATTTGTAGCTCTTTCCACACTTTACTGAAATTGAATGTTCATTTCCTGAGGGACTCCTAGAAAAGTGAGTAAACTCCTAGAAAAGCGAGTCAGTGTGTCTGTCTTGGTCAATGTTGGACCCAAGCACCTAAAACAGCAGTTGGAACATCAAAGCCTTCCATTTTTTTTAACGGAAACATGCATAAATTCTTGAGTGTAAAGTCAGCATATTTTTATCTTTATACTGAGTATTTATTACTTGATATTCTATCATAAGATGTCAGTTACATTTTATTTCTTCATATTTAGAATAGCACAAATAGCATTTGCAAGATGCTGTGGAAAGTTCTGTGCACTACGTTGGAACTTTGAACCAACAGATGCGTAAGGTTACGTCTAGTTCAAAGTTCTGGGATCCTGTGACTCTTTGATGTTGAAGCCATCGGAATCAGCTTCCCAGTACTTAAGTCACTCCAATATAGTAAATCTGGAGCACCGAAGTCATGTTATTTCAGAATATTATGATGACAGCATTATGATAGAGTTCTTTAAAGGCAAAAATGGCATTGGTAGAAGCAGAGAGAAGACTTGGAGGGTTATTTCTCCCAATGGTGATAGCTGGCTGGTGCTGGACTATCTGTACTCCTTTTCACCACCTTCCTTGTCCCTTTGCAGGACCCACATTTCAGATGACTGGTTAGTGTAAGTAGTCTATAACCATGAAGAAAGCAAATCAGCTGGTTTCCACGAGGCATACCCTGCTGCCTTACTCTTGAAGCTATATAATCTACCAATAAACTCACTAAGCAAAGGATGGTACAGTATGGTGGCAGGGTTGTGAATTGTACCCTTAAACATTAACTACATCTCCTTGAATGTCAATTTCATTATTAAATAGAGATCCGGTACTAAAAACAAACCTGAAATATGTTGGTATCTTGAAATAATTACCGAAGTTTTCTAAACCATATCACTGGCAATCTAGGAGTGTACACTGTGCCTCATACTTTCAGAAAAATATCCTTCACTCATTCCACAAACCTTTACTGAGTAAAGGAACTCTGTTTAGAACTGAGGAGACAAAGTGCTGAGATGAGTAGGATTTAGACACTACAATTCACAGAACTTGGGAAATATAAAGGAAGAGCTATCTTCTGTTATTCCCACTTTTTATAATAATAGTCTTTAAAATGTATTCTTAAAATATATGTTGAAGTCCTAACCCTCCAGTACCTGTGAATGTAGCCTTATTCAGAAATAGGGCCTTTTCAGATATTCAAGTTAAGATGAAGTCGTTACGGTGGGCCCTAACCCAATACGACTGTGTCCTTATAAAAAGGGGAAATTGGGATGCAGAGATATGTACAGAGGGAAGATAACATGAAGACTCAGGGAGAACACCATCTACAAGCCAAGGAATGCTTCAGGCTACTAGAAATCATGTGAGAGGTGTGGAACAGATATTCCTTCACATCCCTCAGAATGAACGAACCCTGCCAACACCCTGATCTTAGACTTCTAGCCTCCAGAACTGTGAGACGGTACACTTCTGTTGTTTGTGTCATTCAATTTGTGACCCCTTGTTACAGTAGCCCTAGGAAACTACAACAAGCACTTTCTTCAAAAATCCATTCAGTCAGTGGTGTTCCTGAGTCAGGTATACTATACTTATTACAATATAAATATTTAATAGAGCCATGAAACAATTGGGCAATTTGATGAATTGCTTGTGGATCCGTGTCCAAAATGTAGGTCTCATATCAATGGGTAAGAAAAATAACTAGAAACATAGTAAAAATAGAAACACTTGCCCATTATATTTAATAAGATGGAAATCAATACTATTTTATTTTTGTTAAATAAGAACTCAGATCTTCTTGTCCTTTGATTACCAAAAAGTCAGCCAAAGTTAACAGTTTCCACTTAAAAAGAAAACCATCACTTAATTCGAAATATTGCTGCAGATTTTCTGGATAAGCACCAACATCTAATGGAGACTGGCAACTCCTAGCAAAGAAAACTTCCTGTTTAGGACATGGAAGCAAGCTAAGTGTCCATCGACAGATGAATGGATAAAGAAGATGTGGCACATATATACAATGGAATATTACTCAGCCATAAAAAGAAATGAAATTGAGTTATTTGTAGTGAGGTGGATGGACCTAGAGTCTGTCATACAGAGTGAAGTAAGTCAGAAAGAGAAAAACAAATACCATATGCTAATACATATATATGGAATATAAAAAAAAAAAGAAAAAAAAAGGTTATGAAGAATCTAGTGGCAGGACATGAACAAAAACGTAGAGAATGGACTTGAGGACACGGGGAGGGGAGGGTAAGCTGGGATGAAGTGAGAGAGTGGCATGGACATATATACACTACCAAACATAAAACAGATAGCTAGTGGGAAGCAGCCTCATAGCACAGGGAGACCAGCTCGGTGCTTTGTGACCACCTAGAGGGCTGGGATAGGGAGGGTGGGAGGGAGACACAAGAGGGAGGAGATATGGGGATATATGTGTATGTATAGCTGATTCACTTTGTTATACAGCAGAAACTAACACAGCATTGTAAAGCAGTTATACTCCAATAAAGATGTTAAAAAATAATAATAAAAAAATTAAAAGGAACAAAATTGAGTTATTTGTAATGAGGTGGATGGACCTAGAGTCTGTCATACAGAGTGAAGTAAGTCAGAGAGAGAAAAACAAATACCGTATGCTAACGCACATATATGGAATCTAAAAAACCGGTACTGATGAACCTAGTAGAAGAGCAGGAATAAAGACGGAAACGTAGAGAACGGACTTGAGAACACAGGGGGAAGGGGAAGCTGGGACGAAGTGAGAGAGTGGCATGGACATATATACATTACCAAATGTAAAATAGATAGCTAGTGGGAAGCAGCCGCCTAGCACAGGGAGATCAGCTCAGTGCTTTGTGTCCACCTAGAGGGGTGGGACAGGAAGGGTGAGAGGGAGGGAGATGCAAGAGGGAGGGGATATGGGCATATATGTATATGTATAGCTGATTCACTTTGTTGTACAGCAGAAACTAACACAACATTGTAAAGCAATTATACTCCAATAAAGATACTTTTATAATTTAAAAAAAATTTAAAAAAAGAAAACTTCCTGTTTAAATTTGGTAAGGAAATTATGTAATATTATTACGAAATTTTAAAAAGAAAGGAAGAAAACAACATGTTGGTGATATTACTAAGTAGAAACATAACAGATTAGAAATTAAAGCACAGAAACAGTCACTGATTTACTGTCGTACTGGCAGGAGGGATCAAAAGGCAGTAACCAGAGGTCACTCCTTTGCTAACGTCATTTAATACTTTTGTGCTGAAACTGAAATAGTGCAATAGCCAGTAGTTAAACACTAGGCTGATAGGGTTCCTAATGTTTTAAACAAAGAAAATCCAAAATCACTATAATAAGTAGATGGTCAGAGGAAGTTTAACAGGAATAATTTCAAGACTGTACAGCTAAGGAAAACAAAATCAACCCTAGCAATATAGTGCGTTAGCTGGCACATAGCCAGTATTCAAAAACTGTTTCCTGGAATGAATATGAATATGACACTTCTGTTCTGAGCTGTTGTTTAACTGAGAGCCAAAAACCCATTGGGAGTTCGTAGACCAACAGAAAGTCTTTTAAAGCAATTATCACTAGAAACGCAGAAGTACATAAAATTCCAGTTTAATATATCGAGTTGTATCAAATACGCCCTTCACTTACTTGTCTAACAAATATTTATTGATCAGCAATTGGACAAATGAACAGGACAAAATCCCTGTCATTACAGAATGGTACAGGAGAAAGCCTGGAAGGGCAACCGTTACAGTACGGTACATGGGGACAAGGGTGGATTGCATGCAGCAGCAAGTACTTCTAAAGGGATGTATCTTATAAGGGATGATTAGGGGTTATCAGTTGTGGGGTGGGAGAAGAGAGCAGTAGTAGAGTTAACCAAGTGTGCAAAGGAACAGAGGCTAGAGGACAAGGCACTTTCGGAGTGCAGCACGTGGCTGGGCTGAGGATGAGTCGGGGTGGATGCTGAGACTCGAAAAGGAGAGAAGACCCCTATCCCGGACACCTTTAGACGCTTTGCTAAAGAATTGGACTTTATCCGTTTCTTCCCCCAATTTTATCGAAATACAATTGACATATAACACTGTGTACGTTTAAGGTGTAACACGTGTTGTTTTTACACACTTATATATTGCAAAGTGATTACCACCACAGGGTTAGCTAACACCTCCATCATGTCACGTAATTACCATTCTTTTTTTGTAGTGAGATCATTTAAGATTCACTCTCTCAGCAACTTTCAAGTATAAAGTACAGCACTGTTATCTACAATCACAATGTTGTCCATTAGATCCCTAGAACTTATCCATCTTCCAACTGGAAGTTTGTTCTCTGTGATCAACATCTCCCCATTTTCTCCACCGCCCCAACCTCTGATAATCACCATTCTACTCTTTGTTTCTATGAGTTTGGCATTTTAATTTTTTTATTATTTTATTTTATTTTGTTTTGTTTTTTGCGGTACGCGGGCCCCTCACTGCTGTGGCCTCTCCCGTTGCAGAGCACAGGCTCCGGATGTGCAGGCTCAGCGGCCATGGCTCACGGGCCCAGCCACTCCGCGGCACGTGGGATCTTCCCGGACCGGGGCACGAACCCGTGTCCCCTGCATCGGCAGGCGGACTCTCAACCACTGCGCCACCAGGGAAGCCCGAGTTTGGCTTCTTTAGACTTTATTCTTAATATAATGAGGAGACACAGATACTTCAGTGAAACAATCAGATCTATGTATTCAAAGTATTATGTTAGTAGTGACAGTACGAAGAATTAATTGGCCCTGGGAAGGACTAAAAACAGTGGTGATACAGATTGTTTTAGGAATCCAGATGACCAACAAGGACCTGAGTTAGGACAACGGCAGCAGAAATGAAGCAGAGAAGACCTATATGAGAGATATTAGGAGGTAGATGTGATTGCATGTATGACCACTGAATGAGTCCATGATATGAGCCAGGCACTGTGCCAACTACTAAGGAAATAGAAAGGAAAGAAATATCTCTTGCATTTAAGTAACTTCTAGTCCAGTGATCAATGTAAACAGTTAAACCTATTAAAAGTCAATATGGAAAGCATTAAAACAGTGGTATAAACAAGTGCTATAGTTGTCCAGGGAAGATGTGGTTAACCTAGTTTGGGGAAAGAAAGAAAAAGGACCAAAAGGTAAGGATGGGTGGGGAAAAGAAGAGGTGGGCACTTCCCAGATGAAATGAACCTGGAGAGGATACACAGAGGGAAGGGAGAGGTGTAAAGTCATTTTGCAAAACTGCAAATAGCTCGCTATGTGTGATGATGAGTTACCTGAGAACAAGTGGTGAGAAATAAAGCTCGAGAAACTAAGATGAGAATACGTAGGGCTTGTGCCATGTACAGGAGGTTGAAATTAACCCTGGAGGTTCTAGGACACGACTGAAGAAATGTAGGCGGGCAGGCAACGTGACGCTAACTGGTGTTTTAGAAAGACGGCTGCGGTGGCGGGATGGAGGATGGACTGCAGAAGGAGGGGCAAGCAAGATCAGTAACGAAGTGCAACTGAGTGCAAGTGAGGATCCAGATCAAGGCTAGGATAAACAGGCAGAAGTTAGAGGATTTGTCACTGATCTGATGGGGAGGTTTTAGAAAAGGAAGTCGTTGAAGAACGTCTGTTCTATAGCTCTCACCACAGTGATTATGTGCACGTAACAGGCACTCATAAATGTTGATAGACTGTAACTAAATTACTTATTTCCTTTGTAAAGGTTGGTCTCAACCAACTAATTCTTCCAAAATATGAGTATTTGGTCCAGTTAATTCTGCAAAAAAGTGTGGTTTTAGAGCTATTAGGGTTTAGTACCATTTTATTCATGTTTTAATCCACTACTGCAAATGTTTGCAAAAAGCATCTGGACAGCTAAAGGGTGCTAAAATTCAAAATTATTGCTTTTCACAATGACGCTCGCAGTTTAGAAGTTCTAGGGCACCTCTTATGTAACACAACTGCTGCTACCCAGATCGCTTCATCTTTCATTAAAGAATATTGGAAAATGGCATGATGTTTGATAAGGCTAGAAAGATTGTATGTATCACACCAAGGAGCTGCTGTGCGGAAAGTCTGCATCAACAAAGGAAGAATAACCAGGGTCCTCTGTTCATACTTTCACACCTTCCAATATCATCAGTTTCAAAGCTCCCAGCCTCCCCTTTGACTTTGACTTTGAACTCTCTTCTGACCCATCTCCCCAAATCCAATTCAATTATCAGTACAAACTGGGGGCTCCTACTCATATTCACTACATCTAATTTGTCAGCCTACTTTATTTTCTCATCTAGATAAGTTTACCAAACTAGGAGGTGTCCCACTGGAGCTGAACAAGTCACCAATTTCCCACAGAGTAACATTTACTAGAATTCTCCTCTCTCCTTATGCTCATTGATGAAATAAAACTCACATTTTAAGGCGAGACAAGAAAAATTTAAACATAAAAATTTTCTCTGCTCATTTTGGCCTCCACCCTCCCGTCTAGCGTGCACTGTGCATCTGCATTATGCATTAACCAGACCTCCCCAGTGGCAGAAATACCTGCTCAACCACAAAGACTGTGTTTTTCTCCTTCTGGCGCAAGCCATGTAACTCCTTAGAAGATAACATTCTTTTTTTGATCCTGTAAGGGGTCATGACGACCCACCACTCATCTTGTACATGCAGACGTCTTTAGTAAACTTTATGTACAATGCCAATATATCATTTTCCTTAAAGATAGCGATTGGCGTAGAACAGATTAGTCAGATGACCTGGGGAAACACTGGGCCAAACCTAATGGAAGTTCTTAGCTTAAATACTTACTTATAACCTTATTACTGTCACTAGCTATATTACTTGTATTCTGCCTATTTTACAAGATTATTGTTTCTTGCACTACCAAATGTATCACTGAGCCTCAGATAAAATTAATGATGACTAAGTGACTTGAAATGATTGAACAAATATATTTCTATAAGATCAATGATTGTAGTAGTGTAGCTCTAATTATGGGAAGAAGCAACAAGACGGAAGCGTGTCCTGGACCATAAGTGACAAGTAAGACAGGAGGTACAGAGGCTTTGGGCTGCTGTTAACTGGGCCTAGTCCAGTAAGAGCACACCGAGTGAGCTACCAAGCAAGCGCCTGCCTGACCTGAGAATAAGCCTTCCTAGTGCTCTGGGACAAACTGGTCAGGAAATGCCTCCCAAGCGAAATTAAGACCAAAAGGGAAGGGATTGTAAAATAAAGACTTTGCCCACCATCCAGTTCTACAAGAATCAAGTCATTAGCCACCGCAGTTGTTGACCTGAAAGAAATTCAGGGTAAAGATCGGGATGAAACATTCTGTGCTCTGGGAAAACAGACAGAACTGGCCCTCAGATAGTTAGATATTTTCAGGAGAAATTTTTTATGAACCTGGATTCTTGCATCTTCCCATACTTAACAAAGCACTAAAACCATTAACTAAAATGTCTGTTCCTCGTGACCAGCAGCTTGATTGCACAGACCCCCTCTTCAGAACAGTTCTCAGAGCTCTCTGAGAGACTGTCTCCCGAGTTATAATCCCTCAGGTTGGCTCAATGAAATTTCCATTTCTTTCTTTCTTTGATTATTGACTAATTGTTGTCATTGCCATCACCATATCGAACTTAACTAAGGAATATGATATTCCTGCTCAATCTCTGATGACAGGATTTATCTGCATCCTTGTTTAAGAAACATAATCATACCAGAACTGTAAGTAAATTAAAATTATTTCAAGTTATATAAAGGTTCTTCATATCCACCTGAAATTTTTTTCTTTTTTTTTTTTTTGCGGTACGCGGGCCTCTCACCGTTGTGCCCTCTCCCGCTGCGGAGCACAGGCTCTGGACGCGCATGCCCAGCGGCTACAGCTCACGGGCCCAGCCGCTCCGCGGCATGTGGGATCTTCCCAGACCGGGGCACGAACCTGTGTCCCCTGCATCGGCAGGCGGACTCTCAACCACTGCGCCACCAGGGAAGCCCCCCGCCTGAAATATTTTTTAGTAGAATATGGCAATATAATTTTCAGTAAATATACTAAATATAATTTTCAAGAGCATTTTTATATCAAACTCTATCATAATTACCAATAATTAGCCATATAAAAAATATACCATAATTCCATGAGTTTCATTAAATCTCTACTTGTGGCATACCAAATAGTCACTTGTGAACAAAATTTCTCTACCTTAAACAATCATGTTCTTTAAACAAATATCAAACTGCCTCATAATAACACGCATATGTATGACAGTGAATTTTACCTGTCAACTTGACTAGGCTAGGAGATGCCCAGAAAGCTGCTAAAACATTATTTCTGGGTGTGTCTGTAAGGGTGTTTCCAAAAGAGATTAGCATTTCAATAGGTAGTAAATCAGGAGTAAAGAAGATCCCCATCAGGGCTTCCCTGGTGGCGCAGTGGTTGAGAGTCCGCCTGCCGATGCAGGGGACACGGGTTCGTGCCCCGGTCCGGGAAGACCCCACATGCCGCGGAGCGGCTGGGCCCGTGAGCCATAGCCGGTGAGCCTGTGCGTCTGGAGCCTGTGCTCCGCAATGGGAGAGGAAAGTTTGCCTGCGTGATAATTGTTTTATTTAGCTTAATTCTAGATCCTATGTTTGGCTCTCCATGAACATTAGCTTGAGTAAGCCTGGAAATTAACACCCTACCCAAAATCATTATCCAAAATCAACAAAGGCAGCAGCACGTTTTAGTACACGTATTTGTTATAACAAGGCATGATTACTAACCGATAAATGAAAGTACTAACCTCAGTCAACATGATTCTGCCTCTATCCACGGAGCTAGGCCTTATCTCTTTCCCAATGAAATGCCAAGGTATCCCATTAACTTCTCCTATGTTCCTCTTACATGTCAAACATCGCTCCCAATCTCAATTACATACTGACTCTTCCCATCATTAGCTCTTCCTGTCTTCCATTAATAAAGTCCTTATTGGCAGCTGAACTGGCTTAATCAAATTCAGCTGGGAAAATTATCGCCTAAGCGTCACTAAATAACAGTCATTACTGTATAAAACCCACCTCTAATCTCAGTCATTTTACTTACCTCATCTTCAAAATGTCTTTCTTCTTCATCTGACGTCACGTGCCAGCGGCCAGGACGCAGCCTTTCGCCATTCGTATCACCTATAACTGGTGTTGCCGTCACACCATTTTACATCCTGAGGGGATATTCCCCATTCGTATCACCTATAACTGGTGTTGCCGTCACACCATTTTACATCCTGAGGGGATATTCCCCATTCGTATCACCTATAACTGGTGTTGCCGTCACACCATTTTACATCCTGAGGGGATATTCCCCATTCATATCACCTATAACTGGTGTTGCCGTCACACCATTTTACATCCTGAGGGGATATTCCCCATTAACAAGGTTTCTTCCCAAATGCCTTACCCTTGAACCATTTATTAGGCACAGTACTGTCATTTTAACAATATCATTATTAGCACCTTACCAAATATTTCTCCTAAATAAGAATTATTTAGTCAATACTAATCATGTTTCTAACAACCAGTAGCAACAATATTAAGCAACGTGGGTTTTACCCTTTACTACCCCCCAAAATATCAATAATTTCCATTCTCTTTTCCCGTGTCTTTCTCTTTAGAGTTCAGGGCACTTGAGGAACAAAAATATTGTCAAATGTGACGAGTTTATGCTGAATGTTTTTCGTTATTTCGTTCATTTACAAGGAACAAAGGCCCTTTCAAATTAGCTCACGTGGAGGAACGAGGAAATCAGGATTTCATGGCAATCCAAGAACTGAAGCAGGGAAATTGGGTTTGGATTCAAGGTCATTCTAGAAACCTTAGATGCAGATGTTCCAGAATCTTTCCTCTACTACTCTACTGTTCGTGTTACTCAGTTCTATTCCACGTATATACTTCTTTCTATCTTGCTTTAATAACTGTTTCTTTTTATTGATAATTTCAACTTCCCTATAATTTTAGCTTACATGTGGTCCATTATAGCCTCCCAAGTCCTGATTCTGTCTCACAAATTTTCAGCTAAAGCTTCCACCAGTAACTGAAAAATTCTTTCTTTGTTCCTTAGGTCCAACTCTCACTTGGTTAAATTAATCTTTTTGAATCTGGCCTTAGAAAGTGAAGATTACTGCCTCACCTGAGGATTAGCTGTTCTTGGGTCAGACGGTTATTCCAGTCCAATAAACGGAGTTGAAGGACGGAGAAAGGAGGGAGACATCACCATAATACTATATATGACTCCTGAGACAGCAGGGTCCAATGGTGGATCAGTTTTCTTGGTGGAGGTTGTGGACAGGACAAGCACAAAAATGAAGATGGCCAGTAGTTACGGATAAAATAAGATGTAGCCCTATTCTCACAATAATTACCTCAATTGGGTCTCAATTTTATCAAATTCACTTATGCCATTTTATTTAGGTAATGCGACCATGTAAGAGAAATGTAACAATTATAAATTCTTTAAAAGATCATTACAGCATCTACAAAAAACCCTTAGTTAACATAAAACTTAATGGTGAAAGACTGAATGTTTTCCTCCTAAGACCAGAAACAAGGCAAGGATGTCTGCTCTTGTCATTTCTGTTCAACGTCATGCTGGAGGTTCTAGAAGGGCAATTAGGTAATAAAATAAAGGCACCTAGTTTGTACATGAAGAATTAAAACGATCTCTATGACAGTTACAATATTGTATATGGAAATGATACTGTATATAGAAAATCCTAAGGAATCTAGTAAAAAACAAACAAAACTAATAAGCAAAGCACATGAAAAGATGCCCAGCATCATTAGCCATCAGAGAAATGCAAATTAAAACCACAATGTGATATCATCTCACATCTCTCAGAATGGCCATCATCAAAAAAAAAAACACAAATAATACATGTCGGCGAGGATGTGGACAAAAGGGAACTTATACATTGTTGCTGGGAATGTAAATTGGTGCAGCCACAGTGGAAAACATTATGCAGGTTCCTCAATAAACCAAAAATAGAACTACTGTATGACCCAGCAATTCCACTCCTGAGAACAGAGCTAAAGAAAACAAAAAAATTAATTCGAAAAGATACATGCACCCCAATGTTCACAGCAGCATTATTTACAATTGCTAACATATGGAAGCAAGCTCAGGGTCCATCAGCAGATGAATGGATAAAGAAGATGTGAAATTTTGTGCTTCAAAGCACACCACCAAAGAGTGAAAAGACAATCATCAGAATGAGAGAAAATATTTGCAAATCATGTGACTGATGAGGGACTTGTATCCAGAATACCCACAGAACAATTACGCCACAATAATAAGAAGACTCCCCAGCTGAGAAAACTCCAAAGGACCTGACAGACATCCTCCAAAAAAGATACACAAAGGACCAACAAACACATGAGGAAAGATGCCCAACATCATTAGCCATCGTGGAAACAAAAATCAATACAAAGAGGGAGGACCTTCAAGAAGGCAGAGGGGTAACACATGGAGATCACCCTCCTCCCCACAGATACACCAGAAATCCATCAACACGTGGAACAACTCCTACAGAACTACTGAACGCTGGCAGAAGACCTCAGACCTCCCAAAAGGCAAGAAACCGCCCCCCCCCCCGCCCCCCCTGCTCCACGTACCTGGGTAGGGCAAAAGAAAAAACAGAGACAAAAGAATAGGGACGGGGCCTGCACCAGTGGGAAGGAGCTGTGAAGGAGGAAAGGTTTCCACACACTAGGAGCCCCTTCGCGGGTGGAGACTGCGGGTGGCGTAGAGGGAGCTTCGGAGCCGCGGAGGAGAGCAAAGCAACAGGGGTGCGGAGGGCAAAGCGGGGAGATTCCCGCAAAGAGGATCGGTGCCGACCAGCACTCACCAGCCCGAGAGGCTTGTCTGCTCACCCGCCGGGGCGGGCAGCGCTGGGAGCTGAGGCTCGGGCTTCGGTCAGAGCACAGGGAGAGGACTGGGGTTGGCGGCGTGAACACAGCCTGCAGGGGGTTAGTGCGCCACAGCTGGCCGGGAGGGAGTCCGGGGAAAAGTCTGGACCTGCCTAAGAGGCAAGAGACTTTTTCTTCCCTCTTCGTTACCGGGCATGGGACGCTAAGGCTGCTGCTGCTGCCACCAAGAAGCCTGTGTGCGAGCACAGGTCACTCTCCACACCCCCCTTCCAGGAGCCTGTGCAGCCCGCCACTGCCAGGGTCCTGGGATCCAGGGACAACTTCCTCTGGAGAACGCACGGCGCGCCTCAGGCTGGTGCAACGTCACGCCGGCCTCTGCCGCCTCAGGCTGGTGCAACGTCACGCCGCCTCCGACGCCGCAGGCCCGCCCCGCATCCGTACCCCTCCCTCCCCCCGGCCTGAGTGAGCCAGAACCCCTGAATCAGCTGCTCCTTTAACCCCGTCCTGTCTGAGCGAAAAACAGACATCCTCCGGCGACCTACACGCAGAGGCGGGTCCAAATCCACAGCTGAGCCCCGGGAACTGTGCAAACAAAGAAGAGAAAGGGAAATCTCTCCCAGCAGCCTCAGCAGCAGCGGATTAAAGCTTCACAATCAACTTGATGCGCCCTGCATCTGTGGAATACATGAATAGACAACGAATCAGCCCAAAACTGAGGTGGTGGATTTTTGGAGCAATTGTAGACTTGGGGTTTGTCTTCTGGGTCTAATTTGTTTCTAGTTTTAGTTTATCTTTGTTTAGTATTTAGAGCTTATTATCACTGGTGGATTTCATTATTGGTTTGGTTGCTCTCTTCCTTTTATATATATATATTTTTTTCTTTTTCTCTTTTTCTGAGTGTGTATGTGTATGCTTCTTTGTGTGATTTTGTCTGTATAGGTTTGCTTTTACCATTTGTCCTACGGTTCTGTCTGTCAGGTTTTGTTAGTATAGTTTCTAGCACTTGTTATCATTAGTGGATTTGTTTATTGGTTTGGTTGCTCTCTCCGTTTTTTTTTTAATTGTTTTATTTTAATAATATTTTTTACTTTAATAACTTTTATTTACTTATTTTCTTTCTTTCTTTTTTCTTTTCTCCCTTTTCGTCTGAGCCGTGTGGCTGACAGGGTCTTGGTTGCTCCAGCCAGGTGTCAGGCCTGAGCCTCTGAGATGGAAGAGCCGAGTTCAGGACATTGGTCCACCAGACGTCCCGGCCCCTTGTAATATTAATCGGCGAGAGCTCTCCCAGAGATCTCCATCTCAACGCTAAGACTCAGCTCCACTCAATGACCAGCAAGCTACAGTGTTGGACACCTACGCCAAACAACTAGTAAGACAGGAACACAATCCCACCCATTAGCAGAGAGGCTGCCTAAAATCATAATAACTTCACAGACACCCCAAAACACACCACCGGAGGCAGTCCTGCCCACCAGAAAGACAAGATACAGCCTCATCCACCAGAACACAGGAACAAGTCCCCTCCACCAGGAAGCCTACACAACCCACTGAACCAACCTTAGCCACTGGGGGCAGACACCACAAACAACACAAGATATGAACCTGCAGCCTGCAAAAAGAAGATCTGAAATACAGTAAGATAAGCAAAATGAGAAGACAGAAAAACACACAGCAGATGAAGGAGCAAGATAAAACCCACCAGACCTAACAAATGAAGAGGAAATAGGCAGTCTACCTGAAAAAGAATTCAGAGTAATGATAGTAAAGATATCCAAAATCTTGGAGATAGAATGGAGAAAATACAAGAAACGTTTAACAAGGACCTAGAAGAACTGAAGAGCTAACAAATAATGATGAACAACACAACAAATGAAATTTTAAATTCTCTAGAAGGAATCAATAGCAGAATAACAGAGGCAGAAGAATGGATAAGTGACCTGGAAGATAAAATAGTGGAAATAACTACCATTGGGCAGAATAAAGAAAAAAGAATGAAACGAATTGAGGACAGTCTCAGAGACCGCTGGGACAACATTAAATGCACCAACATTCAAATTATAGGGGTCTCAGAAGAAGAAGAGAAAAAGAAAGGGACTGAGAAAATATTTGAAGAGATTATAGTTGAAAAGTTCTCTAATATGAGAAAGGAAATAGTCAATCAAGTCCAGGAAATGCAGAGAGTCCCATACAGGACAAATCCAAGGAGAAACACAAGACACCTATTAATCAAACCATCAAAAATTAAACACAAAGAAAAAATATTAAAAGCAGCAAGGGAAAAACAACAAATAACATACAAGGGAATCCCCATAAGGCTAATAGCAGATCTTTCAGCAAAAACTCTGCAGGCCAGAAGCGTATGGCAGGACATATTTAAAGTGATGAAAGGGAAAAACCTACAACCAAGATTACTCTACCCAGCAAGGATCTCATTCAGATTCCACGGAGAACTTAAAACCTTTACAGACAAGCAAAAGCTAAAAGAATTCAACAGCACCAAACCACCTTTACAACAAATGCTAAAGGAACTATTCTAGGCAGGAAACACAACACAAGGAAAAGACCTACAATAACAAACCCAGAACAATTAAGAAAATGGTATAGGAAGATACATGTCGATAATTACCTTAAATGTAAATGGATTAAATGTTCCAACCAAAAGACATAGACCGGCTGAATGGATACAAAAACAAGACCTGTATATAGGCTGTCTACAAGAGACCCACTTCAGACGTAGGGACACATACAGACTGAAAGTGAGGGAATGGAAAAAGATATTCCATGAAAATGGAAATCAAAAGAAAGCTGGAGTAGCAATTCTCATATCAGATAAAATAGACTTTAAAATAAAGACTATTACAAGAGGCAAAGAAGGACACTACATAATGATCAAGAGATCGATCCAAGAAGAAGATATAACAATTGTAAATATTTGTGCACCCAACATAGGAGCACCTCAATACATAAGGGAAATGCTAACAACCATAAAAGGGGAAATTGACAGTAACACAATCATAGTAGGGGACTTTAACACCCCACCCTCACCAATGGACAGATCATCCAAAATGAAAATAAATAAGGAAACACAAGCTTTATATGATACATGAAACAAGATAGACTTAATTGATATTTATAGGACATTCCATCCAAAAACAACAGAATACACTTTCTTCTCAAGTGGTCATGGAACATTCTCCAGGATAGATCATATCTTGAATCACAAATCAAGCCTTGGTAAATTTAACAAAATTGAAATCATATAAGTATCTTTTCCGACGACAACGCTGTAAGACTAGATATCAATTACAGGAAAAAAACTGTAAAAAAGACAAACACATGGAGGGTAAACAATATGCTACTAAGTAACCAAGAGATCACTGAAGAAATCAAAGAGGAAATCAAAAAATACCTAGAAACAAATGACAATGAAAACATGACGACCCAAAACCTATGGGATGCAGCAAAGACAGTTCTAAGACGGAAGTTTATAGCAATACAATCCCACCTCAAGAAACAAGAAACATCTCAAATAAACAACCTAACCTGACACCTAAAGCAATTAGAGAAGAAGAACAAAAAAAAAAACCCAAAGTTAGCAGAAGGAAAGAAATCATAACATTCAGATCAGAAATGAAAAAGAAATGAAGGAAATGATAGCAAATATCAATAAAATTAAAAGCTGGTTCTTTGATAAATAAACAAAATTGATAAACCATTGCCAGCCTCATCACAAAAAAAACGGGAAAAGACTCAAATCAATAGAATTAGAACTGGAAAAGGATAACTGACACTGCAGAAATACAAAGGCTCATGAGGGATTAGTACAAGCAACTATATGCCAATAAAATGGACAACCTGGAAGAAATGGACAAATTCTTAGAAAAGCACAACCTTTTGAGAACTGAACCAGGAAGGGATAGAAAATATATATAAACCAATTACAAGCACTGAAATTGAAACTGTGATTAAAAATCTTCCAACAAACAAAAGCCCAGGACCAGGTGGCTTCACAGGCGAATTCTATCAAACTCTTAGAGAAGAGCTAACACCTATCCTTCTCAAACTCTTCCAAAATATAGCAAAGGGAGGAACGCTCCCAAACTCATTCTACGAGGCCACCATCACCCTGATATCAAAACCAGACAAAGATGTCACAAAGAAAGAAAACTACGGGAAAGTATCACTGATGAACATAGATGCAAAAATCCTCAACAAAATACTAGCAAACAGAATCCAACAGCACATTAAAAGGATCATACACCATGATCAAGTGGGGTCTATCCCAGGAATGCAAGGATTCTTCAGTATACGCAAATCAATCAATGTGATACACCATATTAACAAATTGAAGAATAAAAACCATATGATCATCTCAATAGATGCAGAAAAAGCTTTCAACAAAATTCAACACCAATTTATGATAAAAAACCTCCAGAAAGTAGGCATAGAGGGAACTTACCTCAACATAATAAAGGTCATATATGACAAACCCACAGCCAACATCATTCTCAATGGTGAAAAACTAAAACCATTTCCACTAAGATCAGGAACAAGACAAGGTTGCACACTCTCACCACTATTATTCAACATAGTTTTGGAAGTTTTAGCCACAGCAATCAGAGAAGAAAAAGAAATAAAAGGAATCCAAATTGGAAAAGAAGAAGTAAAGCTGTCACTGTTTGCAGATGACATGACACTCTATATAGAGAATCCTAAAGATGCTACCAGAAAACTACTAGAGATAATCAATGAATTTGGTAAAGTAGCAGGATACAAAATTAATGCACAGAAATCTCTGGCATTCCTATACACTAATGATGAAAAATCTGAAAGAGAAATTAAGGAAACACTCCCATTTACCATTGCAACAAAAAGAATAAAATACCTAGGAATAAACCTACCTAGGGAGACAAAAGACCTGTATGCAGGAAACCAAAGACACTGATGAAAGAAATTAAAGATGATACAAACAGATGGAGAGATATTCCATGCTCTTGGACTGGAAGAATCAACATTGTGAAAATGACCATACTACCCAAAGCAATCTACAGATTCAATGCAATCCCTATGAAACTACCAATGGCATTTTTCACAGAACTAGAACAAAAAATTTCACAATTTGTATGGAAACACAAAAGACCCCAAATAGCCAGAGCAATCTTGAGAAAGAAAAATGGAGCTGGAGGAATCAGGCTCCCTGACTTCAAACTATACTACAAAGCTACAGTAGTCAAGACAGTATGGTACTGGCACAAAAACAGAAATATAGATCAATGGAACAGGAGAGAAAGCCCAGAGATAAACCCACACACATATGGTCACCTCATCTTTGATTAAGGAGGCAAGAATATACAATGGAGAAAAGACAGACTCTTCAATAAGTGGTGCTGGGAAAACTGGACAGCTACATGTAAAGGAATGAAATTAGAACACTCCCTAACACCATACACAAAAATAAACTCAAAATGGCTTAAAGATCTACATGTAAGGCCAGACACTATCAAATTCTCAGAGGAAAACATAGGTAGAACACACTATGACATAAATCACAGTAAGATCCTTTTTGACCCACCTCCTAGAGAAAGGAAAATAAAAACAAAAATAAACAAATGGGACCTAATGAAATTTAAAAGCTTTTGCACAGCAAAGGAAACCATAAACAAGACGAAAAGACAACCCTCAGAATGGGAGAAAAGATTTGCAAATGAAGCAACTGACAAAGGATTAATCTCCAAAATATACAAGCAGCTCATGCAGCTCAATATCAAAAAAACAAACAACCCAACTCAAAAATGGGCAAAAGACCTAAATAGACATTTCTCCAAAGAAGATATACAGATTGTCAACAAGCATACGAAAGGATGCTCATCATTAGAGAAATGCAAATCAAAACTACAATGAGGTATCACCTCACACCGGTCAGAATGGCCATCTACAAAAAGTCTACAAACAGTAAATGCTGGAGAGGGTGTGGAGAAAAGGGAACCCTCTTGCACTGTTGGTGGGAATGTAAATTGATGCAGCCACTATGGAGAACAGTATGGAGATGCCTTAAGAAACTAAAAATAGAATTGCTATATGACCCATCAATCCCACTACTGGGCATATACCCTGAGAAAACCATAATTCAAAAAGAGTCATGCACCACAATGTTCATTGCAGCACTTTTACAATAGCCAGGATATGGAAGCAACCTAAGTGTCCATCGACAGATGAATGGATAAAGAAGATGTGGCACATATATACAATGGAATATTACTCAGCCATAAAAAGAAATGAAATTGAGTTATTTGTAGTGAGGTGGATGGACCTAGAGTTTGTCATACAGGGCGAAGTAAGTCAGAAAGAGAAAAATAAATACCGTATGTTAACACATATATATGGAGTCTAAAAAAATAAAAATAAAAAGGTTCTGAAGAACGATGGGGCAGGACAGGAATAAAGACGCAGACATAGAGAATGGACTTGAGGACACAGGGAAGGGGAACAGTAAGATGGGACGAAGCGAGAGAGTGGCATGGACATATACACACTAGCAAATGTAAAATAGATAGTTAGTGGGAAGCACCCGCAGAACACAGGGAGATCAGCTCAGTGCTTTGTGACCACCTAGAGTGGTGAGAGAGGGAGGGTGGAAGGGAGACGCAAGAGGGAGGGGATATGGGCATATATGTATATCTGATTCACTTTGTGATACAGCAGAAACTAACACACCATTGTAAAGCAATTATACTCCAATAAAGATGTTAAAAAAAAAAAAACTACATGGAGGGAACTTCCCCGGTGGTCCAGTGGGTGGATCCCGCATGCTGCATCTAAGATTTCCTATGCCTCAACTAAGACCGGGTGCAGCCAAAATAAATAAATAAATGTTAAAAAAAAAAAAAAACTACATGGAAATACGACATCACATCCACTAAGATTACTATTGTTGTTATGCTGTCTAACCAAACAATTATAAAACAATTCTTAAACCACTATTTTAGCAAAGAATACAAAATTAGAACTGGTATTTCACTAGGCCAGTAAGCTCTTTTCTGGTTAATAAGACCAACCAGTTTAATAAAGATGTCAGCTCTTTCATTATTAAACATTAAATATCTGAAATATTATAAATATTATATGACAAGTTTGGGATAAGAAAGAAGAAAAGTAAATAAACTATTGAAACATGGTTTCTTCGGTACCTGTTGTGAAATTCCAGTTCTAGATCCAGAAAAAATTGGAAAAAATACCCCTAGCACAGGAATTATATTACACATTATAGAAGAACATGACAGAGTATTAAAGAATTACTGGGAGACTACTACTATAACAATAGCAAGGTGCAAAAACTATTTCAAAACCTCTGTGACAAAGCTTACTTAAATAATATCAGATTCATCTGAGATTAGCAATGTCCAGGGTGTTTCAATTTTTACACAAAGGCAAAAAACCAAAAACAATCATAATTGCATAATTAAGCCACGTGACTTTTTTAAAAACAGGTTCTCTAGTGCATGAAAGGACTAGAAAAGTATATAAAAGAATCATTATTACTAACTGACATTGATATAAATATTACCAGATTTGGTGGTCACCAATATTTTAGGTTTTCCTTTTTCCATATGGTTAGTATTTCCCACCCCATTGAAGTTAAACATAACCTTATGACTTTTTTGATAAATAATATTTGAACGTAAGTGGAATGTACATAATTTTAAGGTTCCTTTCCTTCTGCCAAGGTAACCAGCAACATCCTAGCTGGTGAAACCTCTCAAAGACTGTACCCCTCAGTAAAGACAGCAAGAAAGAGAGATCCCAATCGATCTGTGACTGAGATGGACTAGGTTTATAAATACAAACTTGCAGTATCTCTAGTTCAAAAAAGATAAAATACTGGTAATTTCATGTAATTTAACCTAACAACATGAACACAAAATAAACTCATTATTTTAGGCCACTGAGATTTGGGGGTTGTTTTCACTGTACCATATCTAGCCTATCCTAATTGATTTCCCCAAAGGGCAAGGAAGTCCTTTCTAAAGTATTTGGTTCTGGGCTTCCCTGGTGGCGCAGTGGTTGGGAGTCCGCCACTGAGAAGCCACCACAATGAGAAGCCCGCGCACCGCAACGAAGAGTAGCCCGCGCTCTCCGCAACTAGAGAAAGCCTGCAGGCAGCAACAAAGACCCAACACAGCCAAAAATAAATAAAAGTAAAATAAATTTTAAAAAAATAGGCCTGGAAAGCCCAGAATATGCCAGGACTAGAGATTATAAAATTTGAAGAAAAAAAAAAACAGCAAATCCTCAGCAGCATATTAAAAGGATCATATACCATGCTCAAGTGAGACTAACCCTTAGATATAAAGATGATTCAACATACGCAAATCAATAAATGTGATATATTAATAGAATGAAGGATAAAAATCATATGATCATCTCAAGAGATGAAGAAAAAGCATTTGACAAACTTCAACATCCTTGGGGCTTCCCTGGTGGCACAGTGGTTGAGAATCTGCCTGCTAACGCAGGGGACATGGGTTCGAGCCCTGGTCTGGGAGGATCCCACTTGCCACAGAGCAACTAGGCCCGTGAGCCACAACTACTGAGCCTGCGCGTCTGAAGCCTGTGCTCCGCAGCAAGAGAGGCCGCGATAGTGAGAGGCCCACGCACCGTGATGAAGAGTGGCCCCCACTTGCCACAACTAGAGAAAGCCCTCGCACAGAAACGAAGACCCAACACAGCAAAAATAAATAAATAAAATTGAGTTGTTCATTTAAAAAAAAAATTCAACATCCTTTCATGATTAAAAAAAAAACTCTCAACAAATTTGGCATAGAAGAAATGTAGTACTTCAACATATTGGGCTGGCCAAAAAGTTCATTCAGGGTTTTCTGTAAGATGTTATGGAAAAACCCGAACGAACTTTTTGGCCAAGTCAATAATAAGTCCATATATGACAAGTCCACAGCTAGCGTCATACTTAATGGTGAAAACCTGAAAGCTTTTCCTTTAAGATCAGGATTAAGACAAGGATGCCTACTTTCACCAATTTTATTCAACATTAAGACTTGAAGTCATATATATATATATATATATATATATATATAAAATTTATATATATATATATATGAACCGTTTGAAAGCATTCTATTTATTGTGCTAGATTTATAACTCTGGAAAACAAGTAAACATTTAAAGAATAAATGGATCAAATTACCTGTACAGTTTCAGCAGAGTTCTCTCTCAAAGAATATGTGGGTTGAACAAAGAGACTGAAAGTTAGGACTTACCGCTCTGACACCAACATAAATCTGTTCTTTTGATTGTAAATTATGACTCATAGCCTAGGACATTATCTTCCTGTCAGAGGTTTTTAAAAGGTGATCCAACAGTGAGAAAAATGCATACAGCAATATAGAAACAACAGTTCTGCTGCTATTCAAGCTTCATCCCCTTGAGGAGCTGCTGAATGCAGAACTCCCGTTTACTTAAGGCTTTAATATTCAGCCCTGCAGAAATCCGAGCTACATCTTGTTTCCATAAATAATTTTGCTAAAGCACTAAAAGTGTCAGAAGATTGCCACTTTAAATAGTCTTCTAGTTTTTACATGTAATCTCTAGGGAAGTCAAATAACAGAGCTAAATAATTTCCCATTAGATCACTTGGGAAAAATTGCGTTCTCTTTTATTTAGCCTTAAATATAATCTCATCCTTATACAATACTTATTAATTATGTAGTGAAAAACAGTTATTTACAGCAGACACAACTTGCAGACACCACCTTAATAATGCTTAGAGTTAGCATCACCGGTAATGCTTCTTGGTTGACGCACTGAGAAGGACACAATAACACTCTGTGGTATCCCCGGCAAAATGTATAACCTGAATCTAATCATGAGGAAATATTAGACAAGTCAAATCGAGGAATAGACTTGCTGTGAATGAACTGGTCTGAATGATTCAAAATGTCAAGATCATGAAAGACAAAAAAAAAAAAAGAACCAAGAAAATACTTCATATTAAAAGAGAGAGAAATGAGACATGACAACTAAAAGCAATGTTTGATCCTCGACTGGATCCTGGAACAGAAATGTTTTTTCTTTTGCTATAATGGAACAACTGGCAAAAATGGTATGAAATCCATACATTATACAATAATATTATATCAATACTAATTTCCTGGTTTTGATAATTACACCGTGGTGATATAAGATAATGTCTTTTGTTTTGTTTTTGTTTTGAAGTGTTTAAGCCTTAGGTCTGCAAGTTACTCTCAGTTTTTTTAAATGTAGCTATTGAAACATATTAAATTAGGAAATCTAGATGAGAGTATTAAGAATTCTTTGTTCTGTTTTTGTAACTTTTATGTAAGTTTAAAATATACATATAACCTCAAACAAAAAAGAATTTAGAAGACAGGTATCATACAGTACTCCTTCTAGTACGACCACCCTAACTTATGTTGCTCAAAATTATAAAAAACTGGCAAAGAGTCTTTTATG
Source organism: Delphinus delphis (assembly GCF_949987515.2). NCBI lineage: Eukaryota > Metazoa > Chordata > Mammalia > Artiodactyla > Delphinidae > Delphinus > Delphinus delphis. Next base: position 8,129,309 of record NC_082687.1, on the reverse strand, counting down.
TTATGTGTTTAGAATTTCTGTAAATTGAAAAAGAAAAAATTATGCTGTGCTTTTTGCTGGTAGCAATCTTCCTGGCATGTTTTATGACTGCACAATAATTTTTTCTGCTGGCAAGTTAAGAGGAACAACAAAACATTTGGTACTGGACATGTTACATTCATTTTACGAACACTGATTTAAAACCTGCTATATGCCAGTGACTGTGCTAGATGCAGGGATAAAGAAAAAAATATACACGGCATGTGACCTAAAGGATCTTACGGATCAGCAGGGGAGACAGACGTATAAGTGAATGATTGCAGTGAAGTAGTATAAGTGGCGTGTGTGTGTCTCTGTGTGTGTGTGTGTGTGTGTGTGTGTGTGTGTGTGTAATCCACCATGGTACACTGGGATTGGCCAATTCCCAGGGAGCCAAGAAAAGAAGAGGGTTAGAACAATCTTCGCAAGAGAGGTTGTATTAAAATTGGGTCTTAAAAGATGGATAGTGGTTTAGATGGACAAATAGAGGGAAGAGTATTTGGGACATGAGCAAAGGACATGAAGCTATAATACAGCCTAGAGTATTAGTGAGACAGCAAATAATTCAGAACAGCTGAATCCAAGATGGGGCGTGGCCACAGTGAGAAAAGATGCTAGAGAGAGGCAGGGGCCAGTTCCTTGAGGGCAGCATAAGCCATTGTGCCAGGAAACTGCACAGTCCTATGGAAGTGGGGTTGTGAGTTCTTGGCATTTGTCTGCATCTGTGAATATCTAACTTGTTGAACTATCACATACAAAGCGAGGTACATTGAAGTAGGTCATTCCATTCCCGTAAGATGATTTGTGTCAATTATAACAAGGGAATGGAACTGAGAAGGGGATGTTCTGCTATCTTTATATCTTACACTATGACATGAGAAAAATTTGCATTTCTTCTGCTTTGCAATATCAATCTCTGTAAGAGATTGGTGGGGATTCACTTTCAATATGCCAAATGAGAAAGTTTAAGTTGTAATTGAAGGTCATCACTGCATCAATTATCTTGACAGAAATAGTGGCTCAGTCAAGATGACAGCGCTTGACCTTGGGTGCACCTCTTTTCTGTTTGCTTCTCATAAATCAGGGTGACAAGTGGGCAAAAATCTCTGCTCACATCTTTGATAGAGTTTAACAATGAAGGAGAGAAACTCTGCAAAAAGAAAATTAGGGCACGAGTACAGGAAATAGATGTTGGATACTGAAGATTATTTTGAATAAAAATTAAAGGTCTTCAAAGAAAAAATATTTCTAATTTATATCTGTCTCAGGATTTTGAACTTTTATTTACTCCCATATAAAAAAATACATATGAAAAGAATGAGAAGATGAGCCACAGACTGGGAGGAACTATTTACAAAAGACATATCTGATAGAGGACTGTTATCTATTATAAAATGTTAAAAGGACTCTTAGAGCTCAACAAGAAAATGAACAACCCAATTTAAAAACTGAGCAAAAGATCTGAATCGATACCTCACCGAAGGTGATATACAGATGGCAAAAAGGCATATGAAAAGATGCTCAATTTCATTCATCACTAGGGAGTTGCAAATTAAAATAATGAGATACCACTATACACCTATAAGAATGGCAAAAATCAAAACCATCAACAACACCAGATGTTGACAAGGATGTAAAAAAATGGGAACACTCATTCATTGCTGGTGGGAACGCAAAGTGGTGCAGCCACTTTGGAAGACAGTGTGGCTGTTTCTTACAAAACTAAATATACTCTTACCATATGATCCAGCAATCACATTCCTTGGTATTTACCCAAATGAGTTAAAAACTTATGTCCACATAGAAAACTTGCACAAGAATGTTTATAGCAGCTTTATTCATAACTGCCAAAACTTGGAAGCAACCAAGATGATCTTCAATAGGTGACTGAATAAACAAACCGTGGTACATCCAGACAATGAAGTATGACTCAACAGGAAAAAGAAATGAGTTATCAGCTCATGAAAACGGAACCTTAAGTGCATATTGCCAAGTGAAAGAAGCCGATCTGAAAAGGCTACATACAGTATGATTCCAGCTATGTGACATTCAGGAAAAGACAAACTGTGGAGACGTTAAAATAAAAATCAGTGGTTGCCAGGGGTTTGGGGCAGGGATAAGCAAGTGAAACACAGGTGATCTTCAGGGCAGTGAAAATACTTTGTATGATACTATATATAATGGTAGACACTTCTCATTATACATTTGTCCAAACCTATCAAATGTACCACACAAACAGTGAATCCTAATACAAACTGTGGATTTGGGGTGAAAATTATGTGTCAGTGTAGGTTCACTGATTCCAACAATTGTACTACTCTGGGGGGGGATATTGATGGCGGAGGAGTTTGAGTGTGTTTGTGGAGGAGGGGATATACAGGAACTCTGTCCTTACCACTTAGGTTGGCTGTGAACCTGAAATTGCTCTAAAAATTAATCTATTAATTTAATATACATATAGTAATTATGTAATGACTATATAGATTATATACATAAAAATTCAGAGACCACCAGGAGGATTAAAGCCGAAAATTCCCCTAAAGCGGTCGCATTCAGGAATTTGGAAATTATATTTTAAGCAAAGGCTTTTACTTGTTAAGTTTTGTGACTACATTTTTTTTTTTTTTTTTTGCAGTACGCGGGCCTCTCACTGTTGTGGCCTCTCCCGTTGCAGAGCACAGGCTCCGGACGCGCAGGCTCAGCAGCCATGGCTCACGGGCCCAGCCGCTCCGCGGCATGTGGGATCTTCCCAGACCAGGGCACGAACCCATGTCCCCCGCATCGGCAGGCGGACTCTCAACCACTGTGCCACCAGGGAAGCCCGGGCTAGTAGACTTTTGAAAGAAAAAATTCTTCCTGATATTATGTAAGAAATCCTTTCAGTCACAGGATCTGGCTAAGAAGAGGGAACCTACCAGGCCTCACTGGGAGCAACCTGGAAAGCTTTATCCCACCAACTCCCCGACCCCAAAATTCAAAAACACCTGTTAGAGTCATAGAAGATACACATCGGGTACTTACAAATTTTAAGATCGTTCTAGAGCAGGGTTCTCAGCCTTGGCACTGTTGACCTCTGGGGCAAGATCGTTCTTTGTTCTGAGGGCTGTCCTGTGCACAGCAAGATGTTTAGCAGCATCCCTGGCCTCCACCCAGTAGCACAACCCCAGCTGTAACAGTCAAAGATGTCTCCACAACATTGCCAAGTGTCCCCTGGAGGCCAAAATCATCTGTTTGAGAATCACTGCTCTAGAGTCTTGCTACTCAAAGTGTGGTCTGAAACTCAGCAGCATCACCTGGAAGCTTTTAAGAAATGGATTACAAGCTGCCTGTTCAGTATGATCTCAGTCATACTGAATTAGAATTTGCATTTTAACAAGATTCCCATTCCCATGTGACTCATACGCACATTCAAGTTTGAAAAGCACTGTTAGATTATACGGATCACATTTATCCAGCAGCAGGAAGGAAGTGAGGAAGAAAGAAGTGTGGGGAGGGGGAGGGAGGCGGGAGGATGTAGAAAGAGAGAGAAGAGGAGTAAAAAAAGAAAAGAGATAAAAGCTAAGAAACTTAGTTAAAACTGAAAACACATAGAACTTTAAAATCAAACATAAAAGTAGGTGGAGCATAGAGGAACTTTAGGGCAGTAAAAATACTCCATATGATACCATAATGGTGGTTACATGCCATTATACCTTTGTCCAAATCCATAGACTGTACACCACCAAGAGTGAACCCTAAGGTAAGCTATGGACTTTGGGTGGCTATGATGTGTTAATGAGCCTTTCGAAAAATAATAAATATAAATCAAGCATAAATCATTTTTCTTTCTGTGAAATTTTTGGCAAAGTCGCCAATGAGAAAGAAAAGGAGAAACTTTCCAAATTGGAATTTTAAATGAGAAAGAATTTAAAAACAAGGAATTTAGGACTATATTCAGTTAACCACAGTTTTAAATTTACTGAGGCCTATATTAGAACGGTGACTATGAAGATCAAAGTGGGTGAATGCCAGAGTATTTATGAAGAAACGAACTGTAAGAACTCACAACCGGCTGGGTGTGAAAGAGGTAACATAGACTTTTATTACGCTGCTTCTCACGTGGTCACTTTCCAAGCTGGGCTGCACGATCCAGAGGAAACCCTTGGGAAATGGCAGGGGTCGTACTGTGAACGCTACCAAGTTACTTGCTGAGGCCTCAGGTGACATCGCTTTTGCCTCCTTTTATCCCTCCAATTTTACTGATAAAGTCAGAGTTTTGCACGTATAATAAGTATCTTCCCCCGCGCCTCAATGCTCTACCTTGAACCCTTGCAGAAAGAAAACTTCCCAAACTATTTTCCCCAAAAATGACAACTCTGTGTCAAGGGGATGACTGTTTTCATGAATGCCCTCCAGTCCTTGTATTACTCATTCTTTTTGATAGTTCAGGTCAGAGGTAAGCAAATCTTTTCTGTAAAGGGTCAGATAGTAAATAGTGTAGGCTTTGTGGTCTATTCAGTTTCTGTTGCAACTGGGACCTTGAAGAATAACAGCAGCCACAGACAGCATGTAAACAAATGATAGCGGCTGTGTTCCAATAAAACTTTATTTATGAAAACAGGTGGTGGGCTCGATTTGGCCTTTGAACCATAGTTTTCAACCTTGGGCCTAGATTGTTATTTTCAGCCTGAACTCATCTCCCTAATAAAAATTTAAATAACTAGCACGTATTGAGTACGATCTGTCAGGTACTATTCTAAGTGATTTACATATATTTTTATATTTTATTCTCATCAACACTCTAGGATAATTTATCACTCAGGGTTCAGGATAGGAAAAATAAATTATTTTAGGTATTTCCAGTATAAAGGAATTTCATATAGGGAAGTACATGCTTATAAATTCATTGGAAGAGTTGGAACAGCAGAAATAGGGGCCTTGCTCTGGAGTTTTGGTGTGAAGGTCATACCCTCATAGCTGTGATCCACTGGGCAGGAAGCTACTGCTGCTACCACTGCTGCTGCTGCCACAGCTGCCTCATATTCGAGAAGATGTGTCCAGAGGGCAACATAGATCCAACCCATGCAAATCTTGTGTCTGTCAGAGCCTGCTTCTCAGCTCTCCCTGCTGCAGGAAGCTTGTTTCTGTCTCCCTTTCAAATCTCATGTGTGTGCAGAACTTACTGCATATCTACAACCCTAGCTGCAAGAGAGTCTGGAAAATGTACTTTCAGCTTTCCAACTTCTCCACACATATAGGCGGGTGAAATGGCGGTTGAGAGGGCCAAAGTAGCCAGCTACCATTCCTATTGAAAGCCAAGTTGGAAAGAACTTCCTGCCATTTCTCCTTGATTTCCTTTATTCTACATAGACAAGTTAATATTATGGGGAGCTGCTTATCTGGACACTTCCTTTCTGATACACATAGTTTTAATGATTTCTTATTTTTGAAATATGTATAAATAGAACATTTTAAAGAACAAAACAGTGGTGATGAGTCTCTTCAAGAAATACTGTTCCTTGGATAAAGATGTAGTACATATATACAATGGAATATTACTCAGCCATAAAAAGGAATGAAATTGGATCATTTGTAGAAACTTGGATGGACCTAGAGACTGTCATACAGAGTGAAGTCAGAAAGAGAAAAACAAATATCGTATATTAACACATATATGTGGAATCTAGAAAAATGGTATAGATGGTCTTATTTGCAAAGCAGAAATAGAGACACAGACACGGAGAACAAACATATGGATACCGAGGGGGAAGGGGGGGTGGGATGAATTGGGAGATTGGGAGTGACATATATACACTATTGATACCATGTATAAAATAGATAACTAATGATAACATACTGTATAGCACAGGGAACTCTACTCAGTGCTCTGTGGTGAACTAAATGGGAAGGAAATCCAAAAAAGATGGGATATTTGTATATGTATAGCTGATTCACTTTGCTGTACGGCAGAAACTAACACAACATTGTAAAGCAACTATACTCCAATAAAAATTAATTTAAAAAAAAGAAATACTATTCCTCATTCCGTATGTTCACATCCTAATTATGCTGAATTTTTAAGCTGAAGATCAAACCTGGCCTTTTTTTTTTCGGCCGCACTGCATGGCTTGCAGGAGGATCCTAGTTCCCTGACCAGGGATCGAACCCGTGCCCCCTGCACTGGAAGCACAGAGTCCTAACCAATGGACCACCAGGGAATTTTCCAAACCTGGCCATTTTTGTAATCAGATTTGAAAGATGGCTCATCATCTCTGCCAGCAACCTTCTATATCCTCATTGCAAAATTTAAATTTGTTTTCATGGATTAAAAGAGCTTATAAAAGGGGATTAAACGAGTGTCTCCTGAGACCTAAGTAAATAATTTGACAGTGCTACATGACCCATACTTACTGATACTCCCCCAACCCTTCCATCAGGCACAGGTATCACTCCCTCCTTTGTGTACCCGATGTACAATATAAATTCAACAAATGTTGAATAAATACACAAAAAATGCATCATATATAAACCAGGATTTTTAGTTAACGTTATCCTAGGCTGTTTACTCCATTTAAGATTATGAACTTTGGGGCTTCCCTGGTGGTGCAGTGATTGAGAGTCCGCCTGCCGATGCAGGGGACTTGGGTTCGTGCCCCGGTCCGGGAAGATCCCACATGCTGCGGAGCGGCGGGGCCCGTGAGCCATGGCTGCTGAGCCTGCACGTCCGGAGCCTGTGCTCCGCAACGGGAGAGGCCACAACAGTGAGAGGCCCGCGTACAGCAAAAAAAAAGAGAAAGATTATTAACTTCTTGAAAATCAGGATCATATCTTTTACACTTTTATACCTTTCTTTTTACCTCCTATTGAGAACATAGGAAGTGCTCAATAAATATACTGAATCAATAGTTTTGAAATAAAATACACATCTATCGATGATTAACCTCAAATATTAACCAGTAATATTTATATTTTAAAACTATTTTATTAAAGAAAACATTTAAAAGAGAGAAACAATTAAAGAACAAGTCAGTAATATTCCAACCACCTAAAGACAACCAATACTTGGTTTCTTTTTTTGAGAGGCCACATTTAGATAACTTTTATTACAGTACATTGCAAAAATTATTCTATTTTATTATTATTATTAATCTCTTACTGTGCCTTAATTTGTACATTAAACTTTATCATAGGCATGATGTATAGGAAAAAGCATAGTGTATATAGGATTCGGTACTATGCAGTGGCTCAGGCCTCCACTGCGTTCTTGGAACGGATCTCCCGAGCCTAAGGGGATGACTGCTATATTGACTTTAGGCCAAGGAACAGTCTGAGCAGATTTGATTTTCAGAAAAATCACACTGGAAAACAATAGGGGGGAATGAATGGAAGGGATGAGTCTGGAGGCAGGAAGGTCAGGCTGGAGGCTACTGGGATACCACAGGGGAGATGTGCTGGTGCCCTAGACCAAGCAGGGTTGATGAGAAGGAAAGAGAGCTCCACAGCTCACACTGTACAGCAGGGCTAGCCAGTGACATTGATGCCTGGGGCAGTATGACAAAACATCATCCCTTCAAACTAATACTTTTTAAATGGACACATCTATTTAGTGGACATGGAAAGAAACAAAGTATCCATTATTAAAAACTGCATGTCCATTTCTTTACTTTTATTATGTGTATCAAAGATAACATTTCAGGGACTTCCCTGGTGGTGCAGTGGTTAAGAATCTGCCTGCCAACATAGGGGACATGGGTTCAAGCCCTGGTCCGGGAAGATCCCACATGCCGAGGAGCAACTAAGCCTGTGCAACACAACTACTGAGCCCGCGTGCTGCAACTACTAAAGCCCGCATGCCGAGAGCGCATGCTCCGCAAGAAGAGAGGCCACCACAATGAGAAGCCCACGCACTGCAACGAAGAGTAGTCCCCGCTCGCCACAACTAGAGAAAGCCCTCACGCAGCAACGAAGACCCAATGCAGCCAAAAATAAATAAATAAATAAATTTATTTTTTAAAAAAAAGATAACATTTCAGATCCTCTGGAATCAGAACCTCTCACATGGTGACTCACTTTGTTACCCAGCCGTAAGTGATGGAGAAATTGTGCAATACTTGGTTTTCATTCTTTTTTTTTTTTCCTATTCCTAAGTTTTGGTTTTAAAAATAATTGTACTCATGCATAAAATTTGTGTCCTGCTTTTTTTCACTTATTATATGTGATAACAATTTTGGTGTTGTTGTGATGAGTTTTTATTGTTAACACTGTATAATGGTGTGTCCAGAGGATAGCTCCAGCCGCTAGGATACTGTGATGTTAACTTTTTGTGTCAACTAGACTGGGCCAAGGGGTGCCCAGATTAAACATTATTTCTGGGTATGTCTGTGAGAGACAGATGAGATTAGCATTTGAATCAGTGGACTCAGTAAAACAACTCACCGCAATGTGGACAGGCATCATCCAATCCACTGAAAGTCTGAATAGAACAAAGAAGTGGAGGAAGGAGAAATTCGTGCCTTTTGCCTCCTACCTGACTGCTTGAGCTGGGACATCTGTCTTCTCCTGCCCTTGGACAGGGATTTACACCATGCACTCTGGTCCTCAGGCCTTTCGGGATTCAGATTGGACTTCACCACTGGCTTTCCTGGGTCTCCAGCCTTCAGACAGTAGATCTTAGGACTTCTCAGCTTCCATAATCACGTGAGCCAATTCCTCATAATAAACCCTATATATAGATATATATACATATACACATACAATTAATTGTTTCGCTGGAGAACTCTGACTAATCTAGACAGTTCCTGCCACATAGTGGGCATTCAATAAATTAATAACTGAATGGCAAATATTAAGAATTACACTTCTAAAATATTTACAATTTTTATAGGCGAGAAATGGAAACTTCTTTGATGTTTGACATTTGCATTACTTTACTATGGAGGATGAATATTTTTATGTGTTTATTGATCAACTGTATTTTCTCTTTTGTGATTTTTTTCATACTTTTTGTGCATTTATCCTTTGGACCCTTGATTTTAAGGAACTCATCACAACTTTATTAATAAAATTTTTGTGATTTTTGTTCCTAAAATAGATGTCATCAAATTAAGGAAAGAACTGGCAAAATAAAAGCAAATCTTTGTAATCACAGAAAGAAAAGTACAAGCAGGAATAAATGTTAGTTCAAATATTTGATGACGTCATCTAGTGGAAAAGTGATTTTAATTTCTCTCTCTGAATCAGAGATTCCCAAATTCCAATGCCCCAAATTTGGTATTCATGGGACTTTATTAAAATATATATTCTAGCCTCCCCTCTACCTGGAGATTTCTAACTCACTTAATGTGTAATAATAACCCAAGAGTTGTGTTTCAATATTATCCACACTGGAAACTCCAAAAATTCCATGTCACTTAAAATTAAGGTTTCCAGTGGTACATCGTGCTTTCCTTTTTCATCAGAATTTTCTACAGCTTCACCACAATAAGGAATTTTGCTGCTCTGATAACATTCTTTCAATGTGTACTCTGTGCCAGCCCCTAGGCTAACGGCTTTACTTGTATTATTTGATTTAATCCCTTCAACAACTCTAACAAGGTAGGTACTATTATTATACCATTTTACCGATGAGAAGACTGAGGCAGAGAGTTTCCCAAGGTCACAGAGCTAATACGGTATGAGCCCAGAGCTCTGTGATGGGAAAGATCACAGCCCTGCCAACAGTCAAGAAAGGACTAACGGTTTTACAATTCTACCCTGTCACCTACATTCAGCTTCGTACACTACATGCAGAAATGAGTTAGATTTCTAAATTAGCGAGGGCTGTGTAGGGACATTTTGCAACTTCATGCTTATATGGTTTGGACTAATACTTCACACACTCACATGTTCCTTAAAACTTGGATGTTGATTGGGGTGTTATAAATTTGAAGATATTTTCCGTATTTTGCTGTTAGTCTCCATTTTTCCCCAATACTAATATAAATTAAACTGATCTGCTTCAAACCTTCTATGTGGATGCAAACTGAAACTAATTTATTTATAACTTGTTAGAAAACCCAGTTGATACTCATCTATCAGCCAGGTGAGGTGAGATGAAGCTAATGAAGCTTGTATTAAGCATGGGTGTCTGGCCCTACCCACAGGGGTCCAAGGTTCTGGCCTGCACAGCCTGGCCTGGGCCCACTCAGTGCCAGCAGAAGTTCAGCTCTGTGTCCCCATACCTCGCTGAAACTTACCTTTCCTACAGTTCACTCCTTCCCTAGGTATCAACTAACTACACCTGAAAAATTAATTCCTACTACTGCCCTAGTAGGAAATAATGTGAAAGTAACGTAGGAACTTTACAACAGGCCCTCTTGAGGCTACATTCCTGACAACTGCCTATGCTGAAATCTTTTCAGCATTAGTAAACAAAAAGCATCAAATAACGTAGCGGATTTTTTTTTTTAATAGAGTGAACAAACAAAATAAAAGTTTCTCTACTTTTACACTGCTGAGTGCAAGAGAAATTTGAATATATAATCTTGTATTTGTACCTCTATATTCCTCACTCCCATCCCTATCTCCGAGGAACACAAAGTGTGAAATGATAAAGACCAACGACGCGAGAAAAGTTTCAATATTTAGCGAAACAAAGGGAAAAGAATGATGACTAACAAAGAATCTCCTAGTATACTGAACTAGGAAGAACAGAGAAAATAAAAGTAGATAACATTAACTGAGCATTAATTTGTCCCAGGCACTTTTCTAAATGCTCTTTGCATGCATTAGCACATTTTAATCCCCAGGAGGGAATTTCATGAGGTAGGTACAATTATTAATCTTATTACACAGATAAGGAAACTGAGTAGTTAGGTCATTTGCTGGAGTTGTGGAACTAGTAAACTACGCACCCCAGAGCCCTAGCACTTATTTACTGCACTATAATAAAGAGATAAAACGTGCATTATTTTCTTGGAGAGTCAGAGGCAAACGGGGGGCGAAAAACCCATTGAGTGGATCACTCGTTTAACTAATAGACGCAGTTATTGAGAGTCCTTGCTGTTTCCAAGCTCATTTATAAAAGCAAATTAGGTGTGCTATTATTATTACGCCATAGAGTTCACGATGAGTCCCACAGGGTAAGAATCTGCACATCTTAGAGGTAAAGAGGACTAGTCATTCTTTTCAGGTCCTTAAATGTTTTTAAATGAAAGGAGAAGAAAAAAAAAAAGAAAAAGTCCAAAAGATGCTACAGGAACTGTGGTATAGTAAAGATTTACATAAAACAAAGTAATGTTTTTAACATACCCAACAGGACAGTGTGTTTGAAACCTCATTTTGGTGATAACCACGTAGGTCCAAGTGTAACACTGTGACTCTGAAGTAGGCCACTGGCTTCCTGGCAACCCTGCGATAGGCTCTGGTGAAAACTCAAGACACCCTGCCCCCCTCCCCGCCTTAAGCACCGGTTTTGTTTGCAACGCAAACGCGCAGAAGCTGCACGCCGCGCTCTCAACTACCGAGCGGTGTCGCAGCAAAAGCAGTCGGGTCCGGAGGGTCCTCGGAACCAAAGCGCTGGCCTCCACCTGTCGGGGGCAGCGTTTCCGGAGCACCGGGGAGGCGGGGCCTGGCCGCTGGGGCTGGACTCCCGGGCAGCGCCTGCAGCGGCGCGGGTGGTCACGGGCGCGCAGTGGCCCGGTCGCGGGCTGCCAGGCCATGCCGCGCGCAGTTTGCGGCCGGCTCGCCTCAGCGCTGCGGGGGACACGCGCACAGCCGCCCGCGGTCGCCCAGAGGTGTGTGCACGCGTCGGTGTCGCGGCCGTCCCCAGACCAGAGCGAGCGGACGCGGAAACCGCCCCGCGCCTTCGACCCAGCGCTGCTGGAGTTCCTGGTGTGCCCGCTCTCCAAGAAGCCGCTCCGGTGAGGTTCGCCCGCGGCGGGTTTTCCGTCGCGGCCTCCCGTCGCGGGGAGGGGGGCGGGTGGACTGCCGCCGAGCAGCCCTGGCAGGTCACTCCGGGCATGTTCTTGGCTGCCATTCATTGGCCCCGGGGTCTCCCGCGGCGTGGGGAGGGGAGGCGGGAGGCCGGCGGCGCGCCGAGCCCCAGGCCTCCCAAACCGAACCGCCGACTCGCCGGCGCGGGCCAGAGCGCGTGTCGGTTCTGCCCTGGCCGCGCCTTAGAATCGCCAGGGCCCCTTTTTTTAAAATGCAGATTTCCAGGCACCCCAGGGCGGGTCGAATCGTTCGGAAGGCCCGCGGGCGGGGCTTGAGCAATGGCGCATTTTCTTAAAAGGACGCGAAGGGTTTCTCACGGAGAGCCGGGTTTATGAGTTCGTAGGACTCAAGACTAGTCCACGGCGTTCCGATTTTTAAGCCAAGGCGATGAAAAATGCTGTGGCCTCCAGAGTCTTGTGAAAACGCCGTGTACGGCCTTAAGCATGTAAGCGAGGGGTGCCGCCTTTTTTTGGCTTTCAGTTCTTGACTAGATGGCTTTTGTAAAGGCCTTCTTAACCTTTAACGTAGTCGTTAGGGTGAACACGCTACCGTGTCAGGCTGCTGACTCGGAACCCTGACACCAGGAAACACCGAAATGGCATCAGCGGTAGTCTTGGGGTGGCAGATTGCTAGTAATCTTTATCTTCATCTTTTTAAATTTCTCTTTCAGGGTTTTTCTCATAACGAACATATGACTCATTCAGTTTCCTTAAACCTTGAAATTACCATTTGATCTCCCTCTTAGCTAATTGCGTAAACAGCTCACTTGCAGATAACGCTGCGTTCCGGAGTTTCCTCATTTCTGCACTCTCATCTCTCACACTTCTGTGTGTTTCGAGTTTTCAGTGGTTTCCTTTTAATGGATCCATAAGGCTGCTCTATTAAGCATGTACTATAAAATGAAGAAGTTGAAATTTCCTGTAGGGTCTGTTCCAGTAGTAAATGAAGGGGGATTGTTTGGGGGTTGAAAAAAGTAGTGAAGGAAGATTTGGATGGAAAGGGCAAATCTTTTCTGACTGGTATTTTTAAAAACTGAGGCATGGCTTGGGACTAAAGTGAAAATGAGAGAAACTGACTAAAATGGGAACAATTAAGAGATTCATTTTCTAAGAGAAATGGTTCGATGATCTATTACTGCTTTTAGAATGAAAAGCAGTCTAATTCTGCTTTTCTGGGATTAACTCTTATGTTAAGAACTGGATAAACGTTACTGTTTATTGAACATCAAGCTCTTCCAAGCATTCTGTTCTCCACGATTCATTTTGTTTTTCTTTCTCCCCCTCAGATATGAAGCATCGACAAATGAATTGATTAACGAAGAGTTAGGAATAGCCTATCCAATTATTGATGGGATTCCTAATATGATACCACAGGCAGCTAGGATGACACGTCAAAGTAAGAAGCAAGAAGAAATGGAGCAGCAGTAGATCATACTTAAAAACGACAACACACACAACTAACTTTTGGCGGGTAATAAGTGGAGGAGAAGAATGTTTCTGTCTCTTCCTACGTTGACTGTCCTTATTCCACTGGTCTCGTTAGCAGGGCTGTTGTACTCGGCCTCCGTGGAAGACAACTTCCCACAGGGCTGCACTAGCACAGCCAGCCTGTGCTTCTACAGTCTGCTCTTGCCGATCACCATACCCGTCTATGTGTTCTTCCACCTTTGGACCTGGATGGGTATTAAACTCTTCAGGCATAATTAATCCAGCCAGAGCCAAGATGGTGTATCCTCGTGATATGCTTGAGTGTCTGCCTCTGAAAGCCCAACTACCTGGAAATACTGGACACCCACTGAATTTGCACGAAAGATGCTTTGCCTGGCTTCTGTCGGGGGTTTAGGACTAGGGGAGGCCTAAGCTGCAGAGGCTTCTTGATTGTACTTTGGTTCTGCCCTTGTTTTTTGAAGGTTCTCATGTATACCTGGGGTATCAGGAGAAACATTTCAGCAAAGTGTCTCATTGGAAATTAATAGCCCCAGCCATCATCTGATGACTTTATTTCTTAGCCCATTCATAATTAAAAGTTAGTAATTTGAAATCTTACACGTTTATTTTACATTCAGAGTCTGGTAAAGTCACATGTTAAGGATGACTGAAATAATTCCAGAGGCGCTCTGTTGGGGCAGCTGTAGAGAAATGCATTTGAACTAATGTGGTATAAAACTGTCATAAAATGCAAACCATGTATTTGCCAAAATTCGGAGGTTGTAAAATTACCTTCATTTCTTTGGCATCACATGCTTACATTAATAATAATATATTGACATTTCCTATAAAACAATTTGTAGTTTTGTGGGGTTTTTATCCCCTTTGGTCACTAGAGTGTGATTCTAAGGAAGAGAAAATGTAAAATATTCTAAATTTTAAACTTAGAATTTTAGAGAGACACATAATAGCCAAAATAGAATAATTTCCCAGGAAAGTATGTGCCCCTGGAGGTAGAGGTGGGGTTGAAAGATGTGCAAATAGCTGATTATGTCCTACTGAGTTGAGGGCTACGTTTTGAGGCACGTTTCAGTTTATTTTCCTGCCACAGGAGACCTATTTAAATAGCACTACTGAGGGCATGAGCATTTTACACATTAATAGTTCCTGATTTTCCAGAACTTTCAACAAGATTGATTAGTACAATAACTCTTTCAGAAGTGTAACATAAATATTTCAGTAGTTACCCTTAAGAAACCTAAGAACTGAATATAACCTTAACTGATTCTTAATAGAACCTTAAAGTAGTTTAACAGAACCTTTAGATAGTGATTCTTCCCCTTCAAAAGACAATTAAAACAAGAGGTTGGATGTGTTTCCTGTTGCATTAATTCAATGTATATACTGTAGTACAAGTCATGTTTTAAAAACTATGGCAAGGACTTCCCTGGTGGCACAGTGGTTAAGAATCCGCCGGCCAACGCAGGGGACACGGGTTCGAGCCCTGGTCCGGGAAGATCCCACATGCCGCGGGGCAACTAAACCCGTGCGCCACAACTACTGAAGCCCACCCACTCTAGGGCCTGCGTGCCACAACTACTGAGCCCATGTGCTGCAACTACTGAAGCCTGCATGCCTAGAGCCCGTGCTCCACAAGAGAAGCCACCGCAATGAGACGCCTACGCACCGCAACGAAGAGTAGCCCCCGCTCGCTGCAACTAGAGAAGGCCAGTGCGCAGCAATAAAGACCCAATGCAGCCAAAAAAACAAAAAAAAACCTCCTCTATGGCAATATACAAATAACAAGGAAGACAACAGAGGTATGCATCATTTCCTGAAATGGCATTGTTTTTCTTTTTAATTTGCCCTAAATCTCACTATGGTCAGTGCAAATGAAAGAATTTTGCTGATAAAACAAGCACTGTGTTCTGAAATCGACTGGCAATGATCACGATTCTGTGACTATACTAAGTCCATTGAGTTGTACAATGTACGTGGCTGAATGGTATGTTATGAGACTTGTACATCAATAAAGCTGTTACCAAAAACCCCAGAAAAACAGTATCTGTATGTTCGGCATAAGGTTCAGTGGTTCCGAGTCACTTGCTGGAGTCAAGTGTTAGAGACACGGACAAGAATGGAATATAGGTCTGCTGAATTTTGTCTACCACATGGTGCTGCTTCCAGTGGCCCCCTGAGATACGACACACTTTCTTGGGAAGTCTCCAGCAGTTTTCTCACGTTCCTTTCCTAAGTTCCTCACAAGCACATCATCCTCGCTTTCTGTCCGTTATGGGGATTCCTGCACCAGCTTCCCGTTACAGAATGCCACGCACATCACGACACTGACCTCACCACCTACAGCTGTCGCAGTGTAAACCCACCGTGAGAAATACGGCCTGATTCTTTCACTAACTGGGACTTCTCCCCACTCTTCCTCCCCAATAATTAGCCGACTCCACAGTGGCAGGGACCTCCTGCCTCCCCAGAGCCTCTCAGCAAGACTACCTTGCCTACTGTCCTCACCGCATCACTGTCGGGGACCATCTTTAGCCACCTTGTGAATAAACTCCTTCCCACCAGCCTTCTAAGTGGGGGTTTTCCACCCTGAGGGAGCAAGAAAGGACTGGTCACGACCTACTTTCCCTCTTCATTTTCTTCCATTCCTGCAGAGTGGGCTTTTAAGGAAGGCTCTTTGAACTTCAGACTCTGCATCTGTGACATGGAAGTTGTCACAGACCTGGTGGGAGTTTTACGTGAGGCAGGAAATAAGAAATTACATGGTACAGCCAAGAGCCATAGTAGAGTCTCACTGTGTGTGGAAAGGGGACGGGCGTTTTGTGCCACTTACTGGAACGCTCCATTTGGAAGTGACTGCTATCTTCTGCACCAGCCACTAGGTGGCACTTCCAGCTAACTCCTGGGACCACGGGCAGCTAAGCTCTGGGAAGGAAACTGAAAGAAGACTGTAGTTGGGGAATTCTGAGCTAGGTAGCCATATTCCACAAACTTATTAATTCACTCTCATGGCATCTACTAGACAGGCCTGACAGCTGCAGCGAATCCTGAGAAACGACTGGGAATAACCCAGACAGAGGAGGAGGTGGAACTGAAGACAGGAGGAAGCAGGAGGGGTGCAGGTGGGGTGAGCAGAGGGTTCCAGGCAGAAGAAAAACCATGTGTGAAAACACAGGAAGGAGTCTGCAGCCTGTTCAGGAAACTGAGCTGGTTACAAACGACAAGAATGGGGTACACTGTGTATGCAGGGCTGTGGGGGAGACCAGGAGGCACGTCGGGATGGATTTGGGAACTAGAATAACAGTGTTAATGAGAACGGACGTTATTGCTTGATTTGAAAATTGTTTTGATATATGCAGCTGATATGGCTCTTCTTCCCAGAAAAAGGAAAAAAAAAGCACATGCAAACTTGCAGAGGTTTCGTGTGTCATGGACCCCCGGGGTGACATGTGCTCAAATCTGCACCAATACATTAGCCACCAGTCACATGTAGATACTCAGCACTTGAATTTTCAATCTCATTTTAGCTAAATAGCCATACACTGGACAGCACAGTTCTACACTTTTTCTGCCGCTACTACCAACAAAAGTTTTCTCTCTTCAAAATTCTTCAACAGCTAAACCTTAACTACAGCAGGGGTCCATCTTATTCAACGGCGCAGATCTAGATTTCTAGCCTCACGGAAAGTTCTACTGGACAGTGTTGGTCTAGATACAAGGAGACCAGTTGAGAGACAACCGCAGCGATGGAAGAGATGGTGAGAGCCTGAACTAAAGCACTGGCAGTGGGCTTAGAGGGAGATGAGAATTAGAATTGTCAAAACCTGACTGATACTTTTAACATAGGGAGGGAAGGAGAGGGTGGAAAGGAAGATGGCGGTAGGAGGGATCGGTGGTACCATTCCAAGCTGAGTACAGGAAGATGGCCATCTTCTTCTTGAACACGCTGCGATGAAGGAGCTGAGAGGCATGCAGGTAGACACAGGCCACGCAGAACGATGGCTGCAGTGCTGGACTCTTATCAGTTCCTGTCAGGCAAAGAGAGAGAGAGATCTGGGTACCATCAGCATGGAAGTCATAACTGACTCCATGGCGACGACGAGTACGTGCAGACTGGGAAAAGACGCCCACGCTAGCACTTCAGGCTTTAGGTCGAGGGAGTGTAAGAGAAACATGCAAAGGAAATGAGGAAGCAGCAAAGAAAAAAGAAAGCCTAGCAGTTCATGAGAGTTTTGAGGAGAAAGCAGTCAACAGTTTCAAATGCAATAAATACCTTTAAGATGGAAATGGGCAAGTTTCCATTGAAATTTGCAACAAGAAGTCATTTGTGACTTTTACTAGAGCAGTGTGAGAGGGAGAGCCACCACGTCAGCCCCTGGACGCACCACCCAGACGTTTATGAGGTAAGAAAATCCCTTCCGTCTCACTTGATGCACTGGGTTTCAGGGTCACCTTGTTTTAACAGCCTAATCTGTATCACTACTAATACATCTTACATGCAAAAACAGCCATTCTAAAAAAGCAGGTAAACACATTGAACAGTCGGCAAGACTTTTATGTTCACTTCTGAGTTAACTTTATTTTTGAAAATATTTCCCGAAAGGGGGAAAGCGTGAGAGGTACAGTCAGCCGAACCCTCTGTTGCTGTTGATGGCTACTTGCAGCGCTTCTTCTACTCTTTCCATTGTAGAGTATTTAGGGAGGTAGAGGACACTGAAACACGTCTGTGCCCTTATGGGATCTTTCTCATTCAAATCTTCAGGACAGCGAAATGTTATTTTCATGTTCTTTAAGCCTATTAATTGAATTCTGTCCGTTCCTGTAAGAAACGCTACAAAAGAAGAATCAAAATGAGTCATCTGCTTCACAGAGACCAAAATTTACAGAGAGAAAAATGTGTTTGTTCAGAGACACTAATTGAGGGCCCCTGGGCAGAGTCCTACATTGGACTGCATTGGGGACCACTGTTAGCACAAAGTCTGACACAGTCACCGCCCTCAAGGAGCTTACAGTCTGGCTGGGAATATCAGATTCTTGAGCAGGAAAAGACAAACGGCAAGAGAAAAATAAAAGGGTGTAAGACAGCAAACAAGGTGGCATGGAGTTAAGTACCTGCTGAGTGTAAATGCTGTGGTTCAGAGCAGGGAGAGAGAATCAGGCTGGGATGACCGGGAAGGCTTCCGAGAGTTCGGAATGAAGTTGAACCTTTAAAGGAGGGAAAGGTTTAGAGAGGCCACAAGGAGGCAGGTGAAGGTTCAAGGAACGGAAGGAGAAAGCTGGAGGTGGGAGGTGCAGAGTAGGCTCTGGAATGTACAGACAAGGGGACTGTTCGGCTGGAACAAAGATTTCCTATAAGCGTTAAGACTGGAGAGTTAGGTTGGGCTTCTGGAGAAGTCTGAATACTTTCCAACACCCATGTTATCCACAGAAAAAAGAATGAGCAGATAAACGTTTCTCAAAAATAAACTAAGGAAGTTGAGTAAGAAAATGAGAGAGGAAGTCTTTAGACAGGTCTCAGGAAAAGCACCGAGTAGGCATAAAACTGAGCTCAAAGTCTGAAGCTGAGGTAAAGGAGTGGACACAAATGACGGTACACAGCCTGGCTCATCCCACAGGGCCTGGGTAACTGAATGGTGACTCAACTACAGGAGAAGCCTCAATATTTAGCTCAAAGAAAAGAAGAAAAATTTAGCAGCAAGGCAGAATTGAAAATGACAGGAGAAAGACCTATATTCACATTTGTTTTTTGATGTTGGGACAACCTGGCATAAAGGACCTTCCACTGGGCTAGGAGTGGCTCTGACAGCATGATTTGTTGCAAATGGTACCCATGACACACAAGATTTCCTCACCTCACAGAAAAGACACGAGATTATAGACCTCCTCCTGATGCAGTACTCACCAAGGAATTTTTTCTTTTCCTCCGAAGTCAATTTGTGTAAAGCCTTCCAAAACATCACTATGGTGGGATGTGAACTGTCATATCCTTGTTCGTAACGTGCATTCTAGAGAAAATGAAAAAAAAAAAAAATTCAGGAAACAAACAAACAAAATTGTAATTCAAACCACTTGGCCTTTAAGAGGTACCTTTTCAAATGTTTCCCAGTCGTAATCTGTATTTCCAATAATCACATCCTTGAGTTCTTCCGGATGGAAAAATTCAATAATCTCCTTGTCGCACACTTTGTAAAATCCTCTTTGAAACTCTTCATAAACCGCCTTTACAGAGATGTTGAAGATGTAACTGACATACTTAGAAACATAGTCTCTCCTTTAATGAAACGAAAGATGATTTCAGGTTACTGCACTATCCTGAACAAAACTGGGGGAGGGGGTGAAAAGGATGATAGAAATAAAGTAAGAGACAGTGGCCTTGGGGTCCTCCTGGCAGCTGCTGCAAAACCTTCCCCAAACAAGGGGAAGGCGGCCACCTGTGTTGCCGGTGTGCAGCCCCCTGATTCTCGAAGGAGGGTCTGCAGCGCCACGAGGGGGCTTGAGACATCCACCGGTGTGTTAGTCTTGAATAAAGCACGAGAGCTTTGCAAGTCCAGCTGGGGCGGTGCCCCTTCACAGAGATTCAGGGCTAGCCTGGTGACTGAAGGCCTAAGGTCTGGAATTCTCCTCTTGGAGAAGTGCTGTTGGGATGGCTGGTGTGCCCGGGTAATGGTTCCTGCCACTGCAACAACAGGCTGGGACAAGAAGTGGAGAGCAGCGTGCCTTCTACCCGGGGACTCTGAATTCTGCTGACACAAAGGATGTCCTCCATCTGGTGCTGGACAGATCCTAGGAACTTTACATCTCTCCTGCATGAACCCATGTGAGCAGCTGTCAACCTCTGGGGGATGCGGGGAGGGGACTGCCTAGAAATTTGGGGGCCAAAATGAATTAGGCGGCCTTTACTTGGTCTTATCAAAAGGATACCAATAAAATATTCTAAAGCAGAAAAAAAAAAAAAAGAGCTAGAACATCTAATAATGGGGTGCTTACCATGTGCCATGAACTGTTAGAGCTGTTTTTTTCATGTATTGTCTTATTTAATCTTCGTAAAACTCTGCAAGGCAGGTTCTTATGGCATTTTGGTAAAGAGGAAAAGAAACTGAGACACAGTGAAGGTGCGAGATTGCTCAAAGTCACACAGTTAAGAGAACTGACAGATAAGAAGAGAAAAATTTTGGAAGAATAAAACCGTCCCTGTTATCTCTGGAGAATGGGCTAGGGAGACAGGGGAAACTTCCTATTTTATACTCTTTTGTATTGTCTGAATTTGTCAGAGTGAGTAATTATTTGTGCTTAAACACAAACAAAGAGGAGATTTATACATCTAGTTATAATGGAGTAGCTTGTAGCAAATGTTCCCAGCGATAAGAACTAGAAAAACCCAGGTAATATACAAAAGCACGTCTAGCTCCAGGTTTCCAAATCTAAGTCAAGATTCAAGAGGGCCTCTGGACTAAGAGACAAGGGAAGCTCCCCGAGGTGAGCCCAGCACTTAGCTTGCAGTTTCTGCCTTTGGGCACATTTGCCAATTCTTTCAGGGAAAGGGGCCAGGCATTCAATAATACTATGGACAAATTGGGGTATCGTCATAAAATACACCACAGAGCTAGAAATGTTCCATTTCTTGATCTGAATGCTTCTAATCTTGAACTTGTCTGTATGTTATAATACCAAGTTTTTTAAAATAAAGAATGCTCACTCGATATTTCTTTGCCACGCTGACCAACTATCAGGGGAGCGTTCTATAATCAAACTCTATGGCTCTAAATGGCATCCCATAAAGTATTGGGAAGTCAAGATACCACAGTAACATCTAGTAATATTAACAAAACTAAGCGCCTGCTGTGGACCAGACACCACTGTGGACAACTCCAGGCACTGGATAAACAACGGTGAGCAAGACAGACCAAGACCCTGCCATCACGCAGCTCCTCAGAGCTACGGAAACACTGATAAGGAAACAAGCAAAAATCCTCAAGGTAGGTAACGTGTGACGTGAAAAGGTAAGGGGAATAAAGAGAGAGAGCTCAGTGGTATAATCCTAGACAGGAAGATGAGGGAAGGCCTCTCCAAGAAAGCCATTTCCTTCCCAGCCAGCATATGAACCCTAGGAGACACACACATACATACAACATGAACTGACTCTCTGCCTTTTCGGAAAATGATTGAGAAAGGAAGATAATAATTACAAGGAATTTTTAGAGCCCAGCGAAATAAATGCAGTGTATAAACAAAACAAATACTTCACTTCTTTGTACCTACTTGTTAGCGTGGTCGACAGTTATGTGACTTCCGTTAGGAATTAAGTCTACGTCATGTTTGTCCCAATGCACCTGTAACCACAAACGAACTCAGTATCTCCGAGACAATCCTGAACAATATACTATCAACAAAAACACTCTGGAGCGTACCTCTTTTCCTCAAACCAGCAAGGTGGTAAAAAATTACCACCTTTACCATGCAGAACGAAAACTAAGTTTCTAAAAGAACTTGAATTATCTATTTTAACTGATCATATTGAATAAATTAATCGGACAGTTGCCATAGCTCAGCATTCACTTTACACACTACAGACCTAGTATGGTAGATTTGCAAAACGTGGCCAGATTCCTCCCATCCTGCTATTTACGCAACGTGATTCTGCAACACCTCCCATCAAGAGGGCGAGTCTATTTCTTCGGCTCCCGAGTCCGAGCGTGGCCACGTGAAGTACTTTAGCCCACGGGACCTGACAGGAGCAAAAGCTTGAAGAGCAGCTGGTGTGCCGGGGCTCGCCATCTCCTACTCGCCATGACCCTGCGACCACTCGTGAAGAAGCCTCAGCTAGCCTACTGGAGGACAAAAGGCCACTAGAACAGAGACAGCTGTTCCAGCTGACACCCCCTCAGCCATCCGGCCTGCTGGCCACCAGGTGTGTAAGCAAGGCCACTGTGGGCCAGGCAGCCCGCCAGGTCAGCCCAGTCCAGACACCCACAGAATCGTGTCTGCTGCTTTAACCCACTAAGCTTAGGCGTTGTCTGTTCCTTGGTAAGATCTAACTGATACACCCAGCTCATGAAAAATGAGGAAGAACACCTTCTGTACTAGCTTAATTCCGTGTGGTTTTTTATTAAAGGTAAGTATAAAAAAGGTTCATCCGATGAAATAGGAGCTGTAATTTGATTTTTACTGTTACTCACATTAAAATGGATGTGGAATACTTCTCCAAGGTCATCGCCTTCATCATCCAGAAGGGTCTGCAAACTCCTGAAGAACAAATGATTTTATTCTTCAGATGTCAATAATCATGATGGCTAGAAACATCATCTAAAACAAATGTCAAGGGCACGCTTATTCCCAAGGTGGGAGGTCAGGTTCAGTTCACAGAACCTGCTTCTGTGTACTGAGACTCTAACTCGGGCCTGACCTCAGCCGAAAGTGTGACATTTGGAGGTTTATTTGCAATTCTGCAGGCTCCTCACACAATTCCCAGCTCTCTTCCCTCCACCCTATCCGGCTCACCCAGTGACAGCAGGTTCCTAATTCAGAGAAGGATCACTAACATGCTTATTGATTCTGAAACTCATTCACACTGGTGTTACCTTTCTTTAAGCTTTTAATAAACATTACCTACAGAATAATAGATTTCCTTTTAATTATCAGGTATCACTTGAAATTTTTAGGAGTGGGTGGGTCAAAGGGCCATCTCTATACCTCCTGTCCCAATATCTTCAAGCTTAAGACAGACCTGAAATTTGACCACCTTAACTGTGTCAAGGCATCTGTGAGAACAGAGGTTACGTCAGAATGGAGAGCAGCCTGTCTTTATATTTCCACCTTTATAAGTACTTTTATTTTTCTTAATTTTTTATTTTTTGGCCAGGCCACGCAGCATGCGGGATCTTAGTTTCCCCGACCAGGGATCGAACCTGCGTGCCCTGCACTGGAAGCACGGAGTCTTAGCCACTGGACTGCCAGAGAAGTCCCTATAAATACTTTTAAAGTAATACAAGGCATACTATATTATGTGCTCCCTCACTCATTTATTCATTCAACAAACATTTATTAAGTATCTGGTATGGCAGGGATAAGGGACGTAAAGCTGAGAGTAAGACATTATTATTGATCAAATCCTGAGACTTACAGGTAAGATATGCTGATAAAAATCTTACTACAGTGCTGTCAGCTATGTGCAGCTAGGAACGATGTAAATGGTACAGCTACAACTTGGGAGAGCTTGGTTAACTCCTTCTGAAGGGATGCGTGTCATCGGGGAAGACCTCTGGGAGAAGGTGGAATCCAAGTTGATTCCTTTTCCCTGCTGGATTTTTTATTACCATATTGTGCCAAAATGTTGGATCCTTTTTTCTTTTTTCTTTTTGGCCATGCCACGTGCCGCATGGCTTGTGAGATCTCAGTTCCCCGACCACGGACTGAACGCAGGCCACGGCGGTGCAAGTGCCAAGTCCTAACCACTGGGCCGCCAAGGAATTCTCTAAAATGCTGGATCTTTTATTATGGTATCACGATAAAAACAGACCATGTTTAACTGTGCTTTGGGGGGGTTGAGGGAAAGTAATGGGAACCCAGCTGACAAAACTGGATTCATCATAAACTTGGTTCAAGATACTCTGTCTTTATATGTCCCTGTACAGCTCGTTTGCTTATTTATGGGTATGTTTATGAAGAACACCTGTGAACCTGACTCCCCAAACAAGAACTAAAACATTGCCAGGATCTTATACCTACCTACAGGGGGTACCTCCCTTATCCCATTTTTCTACCACCCCCAAAATGTTATACATGTATCTACAGTTTGAAGAGTATCTTTTCTCTTTGCTAAGGTATCTCTTGATGAACAGAGAACTTCTTTCATCTTATTGCACTTAAATTTATCAATCTTTCCTTTAACGTTGGTATTTTTATGTCTTGCTTGAGAAATCCCAGTGGTGAGAAAGATAACTGTCCATATTTTCATCATCGTTGCATTCAGTATTCAAGTCCCTTATCCACACAGAGTTGATTCTATTATGTGATGTACGGTATCTGTTCTCCTTTTTTTCCCAGGTGCACTAATTGAACAGTACTTCTGTTCCCACTGATCTAATATACTACCTCTAACAAACTTCCATGTGTATAGGGTTCTATGCTCTCCTGTACCATTGGAAAGCTTGCACCAATATCATACTGCCCTAATTAATACAGCTTTCTAACGACTCTTGATATCTGCTAGGCCAAGCTCCCCATCCTTATTCACCTTGCAAATTATTTTTGGCTATTCCTGGCCCCTTGTTCATCCATATACATTTTAAATCAGCCTTTTTTTTTTTTTTTTAAGCCTGCTGGGATTAAAATAGGAGTTTTGTTGAATATAGAGATCAGGGATTCTCAAAGCATAACCAAGACCAACAATTTCTGGGAATCCCTGAGGTCTTTACAGGGGGGTCCACAAGGTCAAAACTAATTTCATAATACTACTAAGACGTTACTTGCCTCCTTCACATTCTGTCATGAGTACAGAACAGAGTTTTCCAGAGGCTATGTGACAGCTAACAGAATGAGCATGTATTCCTGTATTTAAAACATTTATCACTTTTAATTTCTAATATTATAAATACTGACAAATGTAACTGATATAAGTAAAAGCTCTTTGGGGTCCTCTCTTAATTTTTAAGAGAGTCTTAAGACCTAAAAGTTTGAGAAATGCTAATATGGATTTAGTGGTCTTTATTCAGTTTATGTATATTAAGTTATTTAGTTTATTAAATCTTCTTAGGCATAAGCATTATTTATGTCATTTTCAATGTTTTCAGCAAAAAATGACAAACTTATCTACTCCTTTCCAAATTTGGTGCTTTCAATATTTTTGTCCTTATCTTACTAGTACAATAAGTATAACGATTAATAGTTGGATTCCGGAGCCAGTGTCTGTGTTCCAACCATAGTTCTGTCACTATGGGATCTGGGGCAAGTTACCTAACTTTCTTCCCTTTCAGTTTCCTCATCTGTAAAATAGGGATAATAATAATAACAGAATCATACTACTGTTCTCATTCTTTTAGAAATCCCCACAGTATTCCATTGCATAAATATACCAAAAACATTAATTCCCTCACTGAAGAGCATTTAGGTAGTCTACATATTATAAACTATCTAATACAATGTGCGTTAGGAGACATATCTGCACGATTGCCTATTTCTAAATGTGAAATGTCTAGAGGTAGAATTGCTGGGTCAAAGCAGCAAACATGTTTTTTTTTATTCTAAGCACAGTAGTCCCCTCTTAGCCATGGTTTTGCTCTCCAAAGTTTCAGTTATCTGTGGTCTACTGCAATTTGAAAACATTAAATGGAAAACTGCAGAATAATTCATCAGTTTTAAATTGCAGGCCGTACTGAGTAGTATGATGCAATCTCTCACCATCCCTCTTTGTGCGGTAAATCATCCCTCTGTCCAGCGTATCCCACCTGTTGGGCATTCAGTAGCTGCCTCGTGACCACTGTGGCACCACAGTGCTTGCATCCACGCAACCCTTATTTTACTTAATGACGGCCCCAAAGAGCAAGAGTAGTGATGCTGGCAATTCGGATGGGCCCAAGAGAAGCCGTAAACTGTATGTTTTAAGTGAAAAGGTGAAAGTTCTCAACTTAATAAGGAAAGAAAAAATCAGACGCTGAGGTGGCTAGGACCTACAGTATGAAAGAATCTTCTATCTGGGAAACTGTAAAGAAGAAAAAAGAAATTCATGCTGGTTTGCTCTTGCACCTCCAACTGCAAAAGTTATGGCCACAGTGCATGATAAGTGCTCAGTTAGGATGGAAAAGGCATTAGATTTCCTCAGTAAGACATTTTGAGAGAGGGAAACCACATTCACATAACTTTTATTACAGTATATTATTATAATCGTCCTATTTTATTATTAGTTATTGTTCATCTCATAGTGTGCCAAATTTATAAATAAAGTTTTATCCTAAGTATGTACGTATAGGAGAAGACATGGTATATATAGCATTCGGTACTATCTACGGTTTCAGGCATCCACTGGAGGGCTTGGAACGCATCTCCTGCAGATAAGGGGGAATACTGCACTGCCATACTGCTCTCTGACAAGGAGTTACCAATTTACAATGAATTCCACTCACAATTCTTGATAGCAGAGTGAACCTTCTCCCAAATCCTTGCTGACACTACGCAGCATCAGTATTTCCAACCACTGTCAATTTGAAGTCCATATTAGCCTCTCACTTTAATATGCATTCCATGATCACTTAATTTATGATTATCCGTGATCATCTTAATTTACGAACCATTTCTATTGCTTCTTTTGTAGGTTACTTTCTTGTATACTCTGTCAATTTTTCTTATGGACGTGCAGGAACGCTTTATTCAGCAGGGGTATTAACCCTTTCTATTATATGTTACCAATATGTTTTGTGAGGTGGTGGCTTGTCTTTTAACTTAGAAATAAGTTTTCATTTTAAAGAGGATGACATAAAACAACTTTTAAAATAAACATCAGGACTTCCCTGGTGGCACAGTGGTTAAGAATCCGCCTGCCAATGCAGGGGACACGGGTTCAAGCCCTGTTCTGGGAAGATCCCACATGCCATGGAGCAACTAAGCCCGTGTGCCACAACTACTGAGCCTGCGTGCCTAGAGCCCGTGCTCTGCAACAAGAGAAGCCACCACAGTGAGAAGCCCGCACACCGCAACGAAGAGTAGCGCCCGCTCGCTGCAACTAGAGAAAGCCCACGCACAGGGACGAAGACCCAACACAGTCAAAAGTAAATAAATTTTAAAAAAAACAAAACAAAAAAACAACTTTGGAAAACATGTCTCTTTAAAATAAATAAGTAAATAAATAAATAAAACGAAATAAAATAAGCATCACTTGCAGGTTTTGCACCAAGGTGTAACCTGTGCTCTGTCATGACTGTCTCTACTCAAATAAACCAAAGGTTAATGAAAACAGTGAGGACCGACTATACGAAAAACCAACTTTTCTTAATTTTAGAAAGTTCAATTATTATCTAACAATTTGACAAAGTTAGAATCAGTTTAAAACACCCAGAATGCTACTATTGAACACGAAAATACTACTGGAATGTGTGTGTTTAATTATTTATCTAAATATATGTCAGACAGGGTTC
The DNA here is from genome assembly GCF_949987515.2 of Delphinus delphis. Classification (NCBI taxonomy): domain Eukaryota; kingdom Metazoa; phylum Chordata; class Mammalia; order Artiodactyla; family Delphinidae; genus Delphinus; species Delphinus delphis. The sequence goes on along the minus strand of NC_082687.1, from coordinate 8,101,768 downwards.
TGAAAAAGGAACTACGTTAACTTACTGTCCCAGAACAGGACTGAGTTCTTTCAAGTCTTCTAACGATGGCACTTGGTCCAAAAGTTTCTTAAACAGAGCCAGTGGGAAAGGGATGTTGGCAACATTGCGACTGAACAGGCAGAGTCCACACAGAACCCCAAAGAAGAAATAACTCTTCTTCTCAAATTTAGGCTGAAAAGAGGAAAAAAAAAAACCTTAACGTATTATGAATTTTTACCAGTACAATGGAATATTTACATTAGGTAAACTATTTCTCCCCTTTCACAAAATCAAATCACAAATTAAAACGAAAAATCTTGAGATAAGAATACTTAGGGTTTATATTCAATTATTAAGTCAATTTAAATCCCTGCCACAGTTTTGGTTACTGGAAGCATCAATAGTATGGGGGTGAGGAGACAGGAGAGATGTTGTTCAGGCGGAAAAGCTGCAATGAGTAGCAAATGAATCCTAGAGTTCAAAAGCACAGCACAGTGAGTATGGATAACGATACTGTATTACAATCATCAAACCTGCTATGGTACTAGATCTTAATTATCCACCACTGAAAAGAAATAATTATGAGATGTGAAAAAGGTGCTAATTACCACTACAATGGCAATCATACTATGATATAAATATATCAAATCAACATGTGGTACACCTTAAATTTATACAATGCTATATGTCAAACATATTTCAATAAAAAATAAAAGTATTAACAGGAATAGAAACACCTTAGGCTCAGTAATCCTTATAAACAAAGTTTTTGCAATTTCTTTTCATAGGCTGTATCTTCAAATTCATTGGGGAAACAGAACAAAGAATGAGTGCCTAAGAAAGGAAGGGTTCATTTTTACCTATTCATTCTAGAAATGGTCAATACATATATATTGCTTAAATTCTCTTGTGTGGACTTGGGAACCCAGGGCAAGAGGACCCCCATTTTAGAGAAAATAATCACTTTTTTAGAATTAAAAGTTATCTCCATAATTACATCAATAATTCCTCTCCCATAATACAACAGTCTAGACAACCTAATTTTCTATGGTAAATCCCCATACCTTTTCTCTCAGGAAACACCTACACCAAGAAAAGAGGACTTACCTTGACAGGAAACCACATGTAGGAAGCCTCTTCAGGATATGTGAACATCCCATATTCTGGCCGGGTCATTTCTTCAAAGAGACAACGGAAAAACTCTGCTCTGACTCCTCCAGCGTCATATCCAATTTCTCCACTAAATGAAACCTAAAGAAACAGAGCAAATAATGCATCACTTCCAGAGCTCTGTACTGCTACGCATTAAATCTCATTTAATAACTATTTGTGGACCCCAGTATTTGGGAGGTACTGGGGTAAGCAAATTACTTGTGTTAGCGCATTGAATTTTCTTACGAATTCTAGGAGGCTCATGAGGCTTCAAGAATTTAAATAACTTTCCCAAGGTTATACAGCTGCTAAGACTTTTTTAAAAAATAAATTTATTTATTTTTATTTTTGGCTGTGTTGGGTCTTCGTTGCTGCGCACGGGCTTTCTCTAGTTGCGGCGAGTGGATGCTACTCTTCGTCGTGCTGCGTGGGCTTCTCATTGCGGTGGCTTCTCTTGTTGCGGAGCACGGGCTCTAGAGCGCAGGCTCAGTAGCTGTGGCTCGCGGGCTTAGTTGCTCCGCGGCATGTGGGATCTTCCTGCACCAGGGCTTGAACCCGTGTCCCCTGCATCGGCAGGCGGATTCTTAACCACTGCACCACCAGGGAAGTCCCCAGCTGCTGAGACTTAATCCTACGGGTGACAAACCTGAGAGCCTGAAGTCTTCACCACTAAACTGACCTCAACTGGCATCATTTTTATAATCATCAGGTACATCAAGTATAATGAAAGTAAACATAAAGAAATCATAAATATCAGAATTTTCAAAAAAACTGAAACACCAGAGCACATGTATTTACTGGCTTGGCTGTTGATTCCATAAGGAGGCAGCAATCCCACCTGCTGACACCAATCCCTCCTCGAGATGATTCTATTATAACCCATCTTTGCTCCTTCCATTACTTGCTCTGTTCTCCTTTCTGCCTTTCCTTCTTGGAATCCTTCACTTCAGTTTACAAATATGTTAAGGTCTCCCTTATCCTTAAAAGAGAAAAAAATCTCAACACCACTGTTTCCAGTACAGACAATACTGGCTTCCTCTAATCTAGGTTGCCTAATTTTGGGGATTAATGTACACCAACTTCTAAACTCGTTTCTCTACTTAAATGCTTCTCTCCAAGAGGACCAAGAATCTGTGAATCCCCAATTCCAAGGACTTGAGTTTCTCACGTCTCATCCTAATTTCACCCACTCATTTTACACTTCTGGCCACTTCCTCTTTCTTCACACTCTTTTCTCCCTTGCTTTCTCTTATGAAGCACTATTCAAGCTTTCATCTCTCTCTTCTTTTTCGTGCTGCGTTAATACCAGAAATTCCTGCGGCTCTATGCTGGTGCTTCTATCCTTCGTCTTACCCTGCCCCTTTATGTGGGCAAGCTCCTTAACCTCACGAAGTGTGTTTTCCCACGAGATCATCAGAAAGATTAAATGGGATAACGCAGGTAAAGTGTCTCACACAGTCTGGAAAATAGTAGCTGCTTATTCAAATGTTACCTAAATTTTTTAAATGGATGAATGAAATATAAAAGTGGAACTAAAATAACTGAGTGGACTGGCTGGCTGACACAGTTTAGAGTCAAAATGAGTTCACCAGATTTTTTTTTTTTTTTTTTTTTTTTTTGCGGTACGCGGGCCTCTCTCTCACTGTTGTGGCCTCTCCCATTGCGGAGCACAGGCTCCGGGCGCGCAGGCTCAGCGGCCATGGCTCACGGGCCCAGCCGCTCCGCGGAATGTGGGATCTTCCCGGACCGGGGCACGAACCCGTGTCCCCTGCATCGGCAGGCGGACTCTCAACCACTGCGCCACCAGGGAAGTCTGAGTTCACTAGATTTTTAAAAATTGTCTATGTGCAAAAATGCTAACTCTAACTCTAACTGCAAACTCTATACTTTTAAAATAGTATCTTGAGTTTGGTCAAGTCAATCATTCTTTAATCTGAGTAGGACAAGTGATAAACTAATGCCTCGAATCAAAAACACTCTAATAAATATTATCAGGAAAATCCTGACTTGTCTTGATTAATTGGAGAGTCTAGAGCCTGATGGCTGGGCTGAAATCCTGGCTCTGATACTTATCAGTTGTGTCACCCTGGGATAAGTTACCTCATGGTTCTGCACCTCAGTTTCCCCATGTGTAAAAGGAGGGAAAAACAGAACCTTCTACACAGTGTGGGTCAAAGGGTTACAAAAGTGTAAAGCTTTTACAGTAGTTCCTGGCATAAGGAAAACATTCATTAGATCTTCTAGTCATTATTATTCTGTGTCAAATATCTATTAGTAAGACAATTTATATAGTAGCTAAACCGAAGATCGTTATTAATGAATACTCAGGACATGGTGATATCTACAATTATACCCTCAAAAAACTATGTAGTCAATAAAGAGAATGTTCTCTCTTCAACAAAGCAATCTGGGTTCCTGCAGAAGAGCAGAAACAAACTCTCAATTCTCCTCTGGGTCAACCCCATCTCACTGGAACCTTTAAAAGGTGATGACCAGCCGGCTTGGTCAAGCCTCATGAGGGGATGGACCTCTTAGGGCTAGTACTGGGCTATCTACCTGATCAGGTTGGGGGGAGGACGACCATTTCACCTGCTGCTCGTTAGCCAGACTGTACTGACAGCTCTCACCTGGAATGCACAGGTAACTGGGGAAAACTAGGGGAACTCCAATACAGATAACCCCAGCGGAAAAGGGCGATAATTCCCTCTCTGTAAGGCCCCTTATTACATCCTTTTATGTTTTCTGTCTTAGCGGCAAAAACATTAAGTAAGAATTATATTTTACCCATAACTCCCTCCTCAGATCTTCATTCTCAAACTGATTTAGCTGATTCAAAACATCCTCAATCAAGTGACTCCTTCTGACTGTTAGATTAACGGTGGGCAGTAAAGCAAATTCAGACCTTTCTTGTTCCACAATGCCAGCCAAACTCGCGCAAGCTCGCCATCTCTTCTCCTGGGAAAAGAAAAATGTTTCACTCCATTTCACCGTTTGCTCTAAGTAGAAATTTACAAAGTAGAATAAACCGCTTCGGTTTACTATCCGCGCGTGCCACAAACATTTATGAAAAGGGCCCTACGTACACCCCTGGAGACAGGCTATATATTCAGTATTCACCCCCAGTGAGCAGACGATACTTGAGACATAGGAAATGAAAAGCTCTGTGGGGCTGGTTTGGGTGAGCAGGAAGGTGACCAACCGCGGGCTCCTCTGGACCACTGTATCCTGTAAACACAGCTGTGAACACTTCAGGGACCGACTAACGATTGTCAACAGGCTAAGAGACTGACTCGTGAGGCCGAAGCAGTGAGCTGAAGCCTAGCATTCTCATCAGGAAGAGGAGTGCAGACGTTTAGAAAAGAAGCCTGCTGCAGGAAAAGCGCAGGATGAAAGACCTCTCTAAAGATATCCTTTTCTAGGAGGAAAACTCAGACAAGAGATTTTAGGGGACAGATAATCTACGAAGTTACCATGAGAGAGACAGACCCACAGACTGACAGACAGACACACAGACCGTCCACCTGGAACCAAATGGCAATATGGGATCATTAACGTCTATGTCTCTTAGCAAAACAGAGAGAAATCAAATGCCATTTCTATAAAAAAATTACCGGAAGCTTGTTTAGAATCAAGAGAGAATAGTTACAGGGTTGAAGCAAAATCAAGTTCTCGGATCCTTTTTCCTTCCATTTTCCTTTGTTAAATATTTCATTAATGGTCTTACTTGGAACTTATAAATCAATTTCCTACTTTGTTTTATTATGGCAACTGCATTAGGTAAAGGTATCTTTTTATGACATAGATTTGAATATTATTCATGCATATAGATATACAGATGCATGTATCAGCATAGAAGTGACAACAAGCGCTAACACTTTCGGGCACTTTGGGAGAGGCACTGTTCTAAATGCTTTACCTAGATCAACAAATTTAATCCTTATAATAATGCAGCGAGGCGCATTTTCTGAGGCATTTTCAAGCGTACAGTTTTAAGTTCAAAACCCCTTGCTGGATACGCTGACAAACAGCACCAAGTCAGCTGATGACAGTAAGTACATCTGCAAGGGAAATACTTTTCACAAACCTTTATTATGGCATGATCACAGCCAGCCGTTTCTTTGGGTCTGAATTTCAAGAATCCTCTGTCACCTCTATTCCCACTACTATGTTTTCCCATTAGATTAGACCTTCTTATGTACTGGTGCTAATCCCAGTCAAGCCCACGTCTGCCATGCGTCTTTGAGTACCGTTCAGAAGACTACCGGCGCCAACCTCAAGGCAAAAGCCCTACAGCTAGGCCCAAGCTCTGGCCTTTGCTACAGAGGCCCTAATATGCCTTGAGGCCAACCCAACTCAAATTGTGACAGCCTCTCTAGCCTTCTTTTTTTTTTTTTTTTTGCGGTACACGGGCCTCTCACTGCTGTGGCTTCTCCCGTTGCGGAGCACAGGCTCCGGACGCGCGGGCCCAGCAGCCATGGCTCACGGGCCCAGCCGCTCCACGGCATGTGGGATCTTCCCAGACCGGGGCACGAACCCGCGTCCCCTGCATCGGCAGGCGGACTCTCAACCGCTGCACCACCAGGGAAGCCCATAGCCTTCTTCACTAGAGTATAAGCTTCTTGAATGCTATGACCACCACTGGTTTCACCAGTGAGTGGCTCCCTTACCACTCCTCTATTATACACTGGAAAAGGTACTCATCATTTGATTTGCTAATGAAAACAAAGAAATAGGCATGCATACCTGTATTTTTAAAAGTGAGTCTGCATACAGTAGTTTAACTTTCGACAGAATATTAAAGATAAATGGAAAATGACTGAATATGACAGGATAGTGGATGTCCACTGAAGTGTCCTAAAAATGGAAATGACAACAATTTTGATAAATGAAAGGACAGAGAAATCTTACTTTACGCCTTACTTCCTAGCCTTAAAGCCCTGATGGTTTCAGGTCTCAGTACTTATAGCCAAAGCAATCCAAAATGCTGGTCAGTAGGGCTCAGATATATAAAATTCTAAGGAAATGTTTTATATCTATCAGTGAAAGGTATATACACCTAGTGTTTTCAGTACTCATTTAATTTCACCATTAATTATAAACTCTGGACATTTTCCCAAAGAGTCTGTTCTGCTGCCACCTGCACTTCTGAAACGTGAAATTAGTTCAGATGCATTCGGTAAGCAGGGGACTGACAGAATGCAGATGGCTGGTTAGCTCAGACAAGATTCTTCCCAGGCAAAGGATGATGTGCTAGGAGTAGAATTAGAACCTTCAGAGAAAAGGTGAAAAAAATCTCACATTAGCTGCTGAACTGGCAGCAAGAGCCCTTTAGCTTTATTTTAAGAAAATGAAAAAGGAGTACTTATACCCAGGGAACCCTCCCCAAAGTTACAGCCCTATCCTGCTGGCTCCTGGTGAGTTACCGAGCCTCCTATACCTACCTTAAGAGCAAAGCTCCACTCCCGCAGGTGTTATCTCAGTACCACCGGTCCTCTAATCAGGGTGTGGAGAGATTTCTACCCTTCGGTTTTTGTGCATTTTTCATCTCGCGGCACTGTCCACAGCCGCTTGCCTGGTTGATCTGAGCTATCCCCCCAGGTAGGAAGCACTTTTCTGTCAGTGTTCTGGCTACAAAACTGCATCGGTTTTGAGGGGTCTGCCTTGCTTTTCCCATAAACCCTGCTATTTCTATTGGGCAGCTCTGCAGAGTACAGGAAGTTTTGGAAATTCGTACAAAGTTACAGAACGAGTGCCTGTATTAACTTACCGACGATCAATACCCTCTTTAAATATGCCATACTTACTGCGCCCATTTTCCAGACGGTCCTTCTGTATGCATCTTCATAAAAATCAAGCAAGTGTGTGAGTTCATTTACTTTGAAGATATTTTCAGGCAGCTGACATTTAGTCTGGTTTACCTTAAATAAAACACCACCTGTGAGAAAGTTCTTTATACAAAGACAATTTTGCTTAATGGCTATAAATTAGATTATCAGAATAAACAGCAAGTTAAACATACTTTTAATGACCAGAATTAAGTTCTATCCAATTCCCCCACTGCCAAAGCCCCAAACTTTCAGGAGCATAAAGAATACCTAAGATTTAATAGTAGAAATTGATGGTATGATGAAAAACTTCTACTTTTAATCCATAAAGAAGTTTTAAAGAAACTCAAGTGCGAAGAAAAATACAGTGTAATATGAATCCAAACTACTCTGGGGCCCAATACTTCATGTCACGTTCTTTCTTTCTCTTAATTTGCGGGGGGCGGTTGCCGCACTGTGCAGCTTGCAGGATCTTAGTTCCCCGACCAGTGCCACTGCACGGGGATGCTGTTTCATCCCTGTGACTAGGACCCCGCTGATCTCAGCCTTGCACTGTCAAGAGCCTCAGAAGCCTCAGAGTCATGGAGAAAGAGGTGCGTCATCTTCGTGGATTCTGCTGGAGGTGTGTGGGGGGGGAGCTTGACAAACATTCTGACGCTGCCTGTTAGAGTCCAAGGGCAAAGCAGGATCCCTTCAAGATTTCTTCTGTTGCTGCTTCAGTATTTCTAGGAATTCTCTTTGTAAGTGGCAAGCTCATCACAATACACTTTCCCTGAGCTCTTCAGTAAACTGCTCAATTTTTCAAGACCTGGAATTATTTTGTTGATTGATCTTTCACTTTTATATAAAACCTTTAAAAACAGCCAGGAACAGGCATCACTTTTCAGCAGTAGGGCAGACCTTTTTTTTAAGCAGTTTGATAGATTAGGCACTTTGATTCACTGAAAACAACCATAAATACAGGATAAACTGTAAACCAACATTTTTGGATGGAATAATCAGGTCAAGAACTAAGGGAAGGTGGTACTTCCCTCGAGAGTATCTGCCAAACCTGGTGAACCTGAACTTCAGTTTCAATGGCTGAGGCTGAGAAAAGGAGACAAAGCCCAGACTCTGTTCAAATTAGGAAACCTTGCTTCATAAATCTGGGACCCAAAAGGGCTACCATTAGAGTGAACCAGGGTAACCTAGAAATGAACAAGCTCTTTCCTCCACTCCTGCATCAACCCATCCCCACCCTAACTCCAAGACCATGAGGCAAATTGTAGTTAAAATGGTGCGCGCGCGCACACACACACACACACACACACACACACACACAGAGTCACAAAATACATGATAATGAAGGAGCCGTGAGGAAGATTCAGCAGAAACTAAAGACAGCAAAAACTGACCTGCAAAGACTTCAGGTACCCAGAAATTATAAATAATGACCAAGAAAAAAAATTTAAAGAACCAATGAGAACTTCCAGAAGTGAAAAACATACTACTAGAAATAAAACTCAAAAGACAGTTTATGTTCTTTTTTTTTTTTTTTTTTTTTTGCGGTACGCGGGCCTCTCACTGTTGTGGCCTCTCCCGTTGCGGAGCACAGGCTCCGGATGCGCAGGCTCAGCGGCCATGGCTCACGGGCCCAGCCGCTCCGCGGCATGTGGGATCTTCCCAGACCGGGGCACAAACCCGCGTCCCCTGCATTGGCAGGCGGACTCTCAACCGCTGCGCCACCAGGGAAGCCCAAAAGACAGTTTTAATAGCAGACAAACATCACTGAAAAGCTAATTCATGAATAGGAAGATAGGGCTGAAGAAATCATCCAGAATGGGGTAAAAAGAGACAAACAGATGGAAATTATGACAGGACGATTAAGAGACATGGATGACAGAGCGAGAAGATCTAACGTACAAAATAAGTAGAATTTCAGGAGGGGAGAGTCAATACTTGTTTTGAATTAAAACGTGTAACAACTTAGAAATGGAGGGAACATCCTTTTACCTAGAAAGATTATTTTACAAAACCCCATAGTAAAGATGTTATTTAATCGTGATATTCAGAATTTTCCTTTAAAATCACCAACAAGATTAGGCACCTACTATCACTATGACTTCTATTCAACATTCCTCTTGAACAACTAGGGGTAGGAAGGCCTAGCCAGTGCAACAAGGCAAAGGAAAATAATAAAATGCCTAAGAATTGGGAAGAAAAAAACATTATGTTTTTCAAAGATATGATTGTCTGCACAGAAAACGCAGAAGTATCTACAGTTAAATTACTAGATATAATGCGAGAATTTAGCAAATTCACTGGTTATTAAAAAAATCAACATTCAGGGACTTCCCTGGCGGTCCAGTGGTTTAAGACTCCGAGCTTCCACTGCATGGGGCCTGGGTTCGATCCCTGGGTGGGGAACTAAGATCCCACATGCTGCACAGTACGGCCAAAAAAAAAAAAAAAAAAGGAAAAAGAAAACAAATCAATATTCAAAAATCAATGCATTCTTACAATGCATTCCTATAATCAATGCATTTATCTGCTGTTAAACCAACAACAGATAATATAGTTTTTAAAAGATACCATTTACAAAAACTTAAAAAAAGTTAAATACCCTGGAATAGATTTGACTAAAGATATCCAAGACTTTCATAGTAAAATAACAAAAACTCATTGAAAAACTTAAAAGATAATCTCATAAGTAGAAGAAATAGATACCATGAAGATTCACAACAGTAAAGATATCAATTCTCCCCAAAGTGAAGTACAGATTTAAATGCAATTTCAATCAAATTCCCAGTAAGATCTGTGTATGTGTGTGTAGAACCTGAAAAGCCAATTCCAAAATTTATAGGGAAGAACCAAATGCCAAAAATATCCAAGATTCACTTCAAGAACAAGACAGGAGTGTTTCTTTTAGCGAGTAGAAACAATATAGAGCCACATAAAATGATTAACAGTACAGAAAAGAGCCTGTATGTGAACCCCGCACACAGAAACTTGTTTTATGACAGTTCACATTACCTATCAGTGCAGAAAGGCCAGAATTTCAGTTAAGCGGTGCTAGGTAATTGTTTTCATATGGAAAATAATAAAAATAAATTTTCAGTTGGATTAAACACCAACGTGTGAAAGGCAAAGCTAACCTCAATACTCCCTTTAGACCTTGGCAGGAGTGACCTCTGCCCTCTGACTTAAAGGTCTTTGCTCTGGGCTTCCTCCAGCCAAGCCCCTTCCCACAAGGGGTCTGCAGGGTCAACGGGGCCTGTCTATATGGAGCCCACTCATCACACATCCCCATCTAGACTGAGCTCCAGAACCCAAGACCCGCAAGTCCCTGCCCAGACGGCTCCAAGCCAGCCCCGGGAGCTCCACAGGTTTCTCCCTCCACTTGCCCTTTGGGGAGTGGAAGTGTCACAGGTGACACACCCCAAGGCTCCAGGGCCCCAGGGTTGGCTAAGGAATGGCTATTGTGGGAGGTGGGATGGAACACAGAGACGTGGGCTGAGGTGTCCACACACGGCCACGTGACAGCCCTGGTGTGGGAGAAAACCAAGGAAGGAAGAGAAGCGCAGAGGACCTGGGGTGGGAGCGGGGAGGGTCCGTCGGAGCCTCCCCTTTCGCTGCAGAACTCTGTAAGGAGCCAAGGTTTCGAAATTCAAACCTGGCTTCCCCTGTCATGAGGAAGGTTTATTTGTCAAGGTGGGAAGATAGAGTATATTTTATTTCATTTAACACGTTGTTAGCTAGATTTCTAACCTTTTAAACATTAGACATATGGTGTATAAGCCTCTGTTTGAACTCCTCCTCTGGTCCCAGCTATCATCTCTGTTAGAAGACTATCTAGACTATCTAGAGCAGCCCTCGAGGCCAAATCAGGCCCTCTGCTTATTCTGTAAAGTCTCACAGATGCCTGAAATATTTACCATCTGGTCCTTTCCAAAAAGAAGCCCTCCAGATCCCTGATCCGGGTAACAATTTAAAACCTTGAAGGAAAAAAAAGTTTAAAACAAAACACATGGAGTAAAGATCATAAAGGAATAGACTGACAAAATTTTTTTTTTTTTTTTTTGGCCATGCCGTGTGGCATGCGCAATCTTAGTTCCCTGACTGGGGATCGAACCCGTGCCCCCTGCATTGGCAGCTGGGAGTCTTAACCCCTGGACCGCCAGGGAAGTCCCCAAATTTTATCTACATTAAAATTAAGAACCTGAGTTTTGGGCTTCCCTGGCGGTCCAGGGGTTAAGACTCCCCGCTTCCAATGCAGGGGGCCCAAGTTCAATCCCTGGTCGGGGCACTAAGATCCCACATGCTGAGGGGTGTGGCCAACAAGTTAAAAAAAAAAAAGAAGTGAGTTCATCAAAAACCACCAAGACAAGCTATAAACTGGGACTTGATATTTGCAACACATATAATTGACAAAGGACTAGTATCCAAACTAAAAAGTACTCCTATAACCAATAAGAAAAAATTAAATACATTTAAATTGAGCAAAAGGACAGGTATTCTATAGAAGAGGAAACAAGTACTGCAATTATAAACATGAAAATATGCTCTAATGCATCAGAACCAGGGAAATACAATTAAAATCATAATTTGGGGCTTCCCTGGTGGCGCAGTGGTTAAGAATCCGCCTGCCAATTCAGGGGACACGGGTTCGAGCCCTGGTCCGGGAAGATCCCACATGCCGCGGAGCAGCTAAGCCCGTGCGCCACAACTACTGAGCCTGTGCTCTAGAGCCCGTGAGCCACAACTACTGAGCCCACGAGCCACAACTACTGAGCTCGTGTTCCGCAACAAGAGAAGCCACCGCAGTGCGAAGCCCACGCACCACGGCGAAGAGTAGCCCCTGCTCGCTGCAACTAGAGAAAGCCCGCGCGCAGCAACAAAAACCCAACTCGGCAATCCATCAATCAATAAAGTCATAATCTGGCACGATTTCAATATGGCACGAAAAATATTTTCCCAATTTTAAAGTCAGATATGGGGCAACAGAATTCTCATCATTTCCTGGAGAGGATTTAAATTGGTCCAACCACTTTGGAAGACAGTTTGTCACTACCCATAAAGAACAACACAGGCATATCCTCCAACCTATCAATTCCAGAATTAGGGATGGAAACTAAAAACTAACTCTTGACACACGGACACCGAAAGATAAGTACAAAAATGTTGACAGTAGCATGTTTTCTCATAGAGGAACCCTCCCCCCAAAAAAGAATTGCAAATAGCACATACTGTATATCCATCAATACCGGAATGGATAATTCTGGTAGAGTCACACTATGGTGTGATACAGAAGTGAAAATGAAGTACAGACATAAGTATTAATCTGGATGAGTCTAAAAAAACAGAACGTTGTGTAAGCAGCATGTATTCGATTCATATGAAATTTTGGAAACAGCAAAATTAAACAGCATCGTGTCAAGAGATACTCATGGCTATAAAAAGATAAAGAAGCGTAAGTGAATGATTAACTGAAAATCCAGGATCCTGGCTACCTCCGCGAGGTGAGGGTGTATAATCTGTGAGAGACACACAGGCATTTCTAAAGCACTAGAAATGTTTTCTTTTTTAACATGGGTGGTAGTTACACTGATGTCTGTTTTACTACTTTCTTTAAACTGTATACGGATACTAGACACACTCCTTTATATGCATGACTTAATTCACAAAAAACAACATTTTAAAAATAACAGTACCGACCTCATGTTTCGTAAGAGTCTGCTTAAGTTTCAAGCCAGGTGAAACCAAGGGAATTTTTATTGCAAAATAAAGATACATGGGTTTCTAAAACAGCACTTACCCTGTGCAGCTTTTTCATCATTTCTAGGAGAGTTTTAATGTGATAGTTATTCTCCGTAGTTCCAGCCCAATAATTCAGCTGAGCAATGACGGCTGTTTTAAACATCTGCACCAGTCTGATGAAAGCAGCTTCTTGCAGAGATGCCCAATATTCCTCTGAGGGATACGAAGGTAAGTAACTGTCAGCATGTAATATTTCTTGGATTCTTAAAGGTAAAAAGTAGTCAGTATTTTCTGAAACTGGTGGAATATTTTCATATATATTGTAGTCATAAAGACACATTTGTAATAAATTTTTCAGTAAATACAATCGGAATTGAAAGTGTAGAATTTAATGTTCTCAAAAAAATGCCTTGACAGTAAGAGAGCCACAGATTGGATCTAATTCATTTGTTGGGGGGAAAAAAAAACTAGACAAAATTAATCAGTCACATTTTTTGCCCAGATGAAATAGCATACAGTATTAAAAACCAGATTAAGAACTATTTGTGATTACACGACTCTATTTTGCCCTCTTAGCACGAGTTTTTAACTCTTAAAAACCATCTTTCCGCATTGTATAAAAGAAAAATGCTTTAAACCAGCTTTTCATCGCTTACAATGTGACAAAACATATGAAAGAATGGACTTTCTTGGGCTGAATATGCTATTTGTGTCAAAAACCTCATTAGAATATAATCAAGCCCCTAGACCTAATTTCCAGTGTACTGGAAATACAGGGACAGGAGGAAACAATCAGACAAACCTAGATGTGAGACACTGAACAGGACTACTGACCCACGCTCTTTAAAAAAAAAAAAAGCCTGTACAATACTTTTCGGGACAAGTGCAGAAATCTGAATATGGCCTAGATGTGAGGTAATATTATGGAATCACGGCTAATCTTATTAGCTGTGGTAACCATGTTGAGGTAATACAAGATTCCATATCCTTAGGAGATGAATGCTGAATATTATGGGTAAAATGTCCTGATATCTCCAACTCACTTCCAAATAGTTCAGCATAAATAAAATGTAATCTGTACACACACGGCAACATGTTAACTGCTGTTGACTCTCAGGTAGAGAGCATCTGGGATTCACTGTACTAGTCTTTCAACGTCTGTGTATGAAGTTCTTCATAATGAAAAGTAGGGGGCAAAGGACCTCATGACCAAGCCACACAGGTATCATTACAAGAACGCTGAAAAGGGACTAGAACAGTCCATCTTGGATGAACACAGTAATTACTGCAGCATGTTAGAATATGCTAAGACTAGGAACTAACAACCATGAATGTGTTCACGATCACCTAAGTTTTGCCGTAACTTCACTAGGCACGTGTTTCCATTGAGAAGACAGTCATGTGTTTTCAAATGTAAACCATCCATCTTACCCAGGACCTCCGACGACTGGCCACGCATTTTATAAAGAGCCTCTGCAAAAGGAACCACCAGGCTCTCCCAGTTGTTACAGTCATGCATCACAGGACATTCTGGGAGAAGGAAGAAAACTCCTAAAGCTTCTTGATGTGGAGACTGAAATGGAAGATTTTTCAACAGAGTATCCCTGAGACATGTGGTTATCTGTAGTCAAAAAGGATCCAGGAAAAGACACTCAGAACACAGCAATTACTGTAATAAAATAAAGTGTGGAACCCGGAGTTTCAACCCACCATGAAATTGGAGCAATCACGTGGTCTCTCTAAAACCCATGTTCACAACCCATCTCATCTAGCTTCCCCAATACCTAGGTGTGTAAACGTGTGACAAGTAACCTCTCCGTCCAATTGTTGGGGTTCACGAAGGAGATCAAGAAGAAATCACATGTGCAAGATTATACTGGATGGACTCAGAACTAAAAGGCAGCCCTCCCAATCATGGTCCACATTCTTCCCTCCAGTTCCACTAGCACACCTCATTTTTTAAAGAGGATGTGTCAGAATCTCCCAAAGCAAAACAAAAATAAAAAACAAACAAAAACAACGAAAATCCGCATGGTTTCCTGTTACCTTCTCACAGAATCACCTGTCTCATCACAAACTCTCTCCACCAAACTCTAGTTTCTAGCCCTTCCAATCTTCTTAGTTTCCCCAATTCAGAATGCACGTGTTGAAGAAAAATTCAAATGGAATTCTGAATGTTTATGTGTTCTGTGGGCTCAGATAACGGTAATAATTTGCCTAAAAGCCCGTTAAGAAGATAATCTAGTGTTTACAGGGTTCTTATTATTTGTCTAAGTAATTCACATATATAAGTTCATTTATCCTTGTCGTTTCTCTGTAACATAGATGGTATTATTAACCCCGATTCATAAATGAGAACTCCGCACGTTAGGGAAATTAACCTGCTGAGGGTCACAGAGCTAAGTGAGAATCTCTCCTGATCTTTCTGACGCCAAAGCTCAAACTCAATCACTAAATTATGAGATACTAGCTAAATGATACCTCTACATCTACAAAATCTTACAATTATCTATTTTCACATCAAAACATCCTATTGGGCTCCCACCACGAGGTTCAGTCTTCAGAGTCATATGCACAACTGATGGTTGCTCGTGCCCGCCTCCTTCCTCTGGGCTCTTCACCATCCGCAACCCCGAACCTCCCAGCCCTTTAGAACCACTGTACCGCTCTCAAGCCAGTTATACTGTTTCACAGCTTGTGCCTTGGTGCACACCTTCCTGACTGCCTGGAATGTCCTTCCCCTGTAGGTACCTGGTAAACTCCCCTCCCCCTGGGCACCTTGTTTTGAGCACTCTAAACAGAGCTGACCGTTCACTGCCCAGGTAATGAATCAATTCATTCATCTAAAAATATTTATTAAACACCCAGTATGTTCTAAGCTGGGAACTAGGGAAGACAACTGACAGCTGCACATAGGTATCCGTCTCCTTCACTAAACCAGGAGCCTCTAAAGACAGGGGTCTCACCACAGTTCCCTACGCACAGCAGTATTCAAATATTTGCTGAATAAATGAAGGAAGGCCAAGTCTGTGAGTCCATGTCACAGAAATTGCAAAACAGAAACATTACAGGTCTTCTGATCCAACTGTCCCATCTGAACCACTGGGAGACTGCTCTGTGATTATGTCGCTTGCACTGTATATGATCCTGTTCTGGCACAGCTAAGGATAATTAGCCTTGGTGATGAACTGGTCCAACCTCTTCCCTTCACAGATGCAGACATGGCTTTCTATTCTTGGTGATCTTTCTACTAACTGCTGCAGAGTCCTGATAAAGGTGCATAATTAGGGATCCATTTTACATCAGACTCCTCATTGGGCAATGGTTCTGCCAAAGTTAACACAGTTAAATTTTCCATCTTCCCTTGAGAAAAGAGTGCACGAGAGAGAACCTGCAGCTAAGATACAGAATGCTGAGTGTGACAGACAGAGCAAGAGACCAGGTGAGGGAGGTGAGAGCAGGAAGAGAACAAGCACGAGACACAGAGAGGGAAAGAATAAGAGCCACAGAAGCAGAAGGAAAGACCAAATGGGGGGTGGGAGGAGCCAAGAGAAGTGAAGGAGGGGGAGAGAGCGTGCGCAAAAACGAGCCAGAGACCCAGAAAGAAACAGATTGAGAGAACAACATAGACAGTACCACCCCTAGATCAATCAGTACAGTAGAACAGGGAAATAAATTAATAAAAGCTACATTAGGAAAGGCTACCTTCATAAAGGAAGCATGCCTGAAGCATCCCCAAGAGGGAAGCCTAAAGATAGTAGTAACAGTGCTGAAACAAAGAAGCAACAATCCCAGAAAGAACAAGAATATTCTAGAACCTACAGAAAAGGAAGTGCAGACCAGGCAGTCCTTGGTGAGGGGGACATTCATATCAGAAAAAGTGTTTTCATTTCTATACTTATGTTTAAAATAACTGCAAATAAAATGTTGTTCTTATTCTAGTGTACCAGTCTCAACAAATATTTTTAATCATCGTCCTAAAGCCCTAAATTGAAAACATTCCCTCTAGGGGAGTGCCTGTACATACACGTGTATGTGTGTGTGGGCACTGATGAACTAGTTAGATTATTTGTAACCTAAGTGCCTCCTCTACCAGCTGTTTCACCCTAAGTGGGGAAACTCCTGAATGGCAGCTGAGTTTAACTTAATCTATATATGCCACAGGGTCTCAAAGAGTATCTGAAAACAAGATATTTCTTCTGAAATTTTGAGTTCTTATAAAAATGTTTCAGTGTATTTTCTTTTTCCAAGTAACAATCTGAAGAATACCACCGTGTTAGTAATCCAGTCCTTTTGGGTTAACTCCATAAAGGTGTCCCTTGCTGCATTTAAGTCCAAATGAACAGACATCGTTTCTGCAGCTATTCTGTGGAAGGAAGGTAAATGAAAAATGGATGAATAAGTAAATGAAAACGGACACTTCAAAATTAAATATTTTATTAGATTATTTATCCAGATGAAAAGTTTCTTCTCAAGCTTGCTTCATTTTAATAAAATTACTTTTTTCCCACCTTTTCAATAACTATAAAAATTTGACTGAATACAAACACAACTGAAAATATAGTTGACAAAATGTGATTATTTCTGAAATGTCAAAAAGTATCAAGGCCGCATTAACTATACGTACACTATCAGACTTTACATCAGATACTGTCTTATCTTAAATGAGTAATCAATAAGTATTTATTTTCCAGTACAAAAAAAAAATAGCCACAGGAAAAAGGTAAAGGTATTTCTTGTTTTCCAGTTACATGAACTACAAGCAGGGACCAAAAAAGGGGTTTCAGAGCAGTAAATTTTTAGTAATCAAAGAGAAAATTACTAATGAAATGTCTATCTTAACTCAAGAACTACGTTTATACTGGACTGAATATATTGTCTAAAATTAGACCCATTCTTTGTGAAATAATACATATATTTAGTGTCTGAAAACAGAAAAAGTTCTTTTAAATAAATATTATACCAATATTTAGGAAAAGAAGTACAAAGTCATTCTTTCATAATACTTAAAAATTCAAAGAAACCTTAGTATCTAGTAATAAGGAAGTAATCAAATAAATTAAGGTACACTCTTCCCATGGAATACATGCAACCACTAAAATGATGTTATGGGGAAATACTGAATAATATAAAAATGGAATAAAATGGAAAAATGGGCAAATGTATTAAGCGTGAAGAAATGTATAAAACAATATAATCCCCTTTTTTGTAAAACTACAGATTTGCATAAAAAATATTTATACAAACACTAGCTATTACGCTTAAGTGGTGAATTTTGGCTGATTTCCATTTTCTTTTTGTTTCATGTCTTTTTTTTGACATTTTCTACAGCAAGCATATATGTGCTTTTGTAGGGGAAAAAAAGGTAATTTTTAAAAAGAGATAAAGACACACATAATTATTTTACCCTCAAACCATTTTCTTTATCATCTATCACAGTTTCTTGAATTGAGACATAATGGACACATAACATTATATTAGTTTCAGGTGTGTACAACGTAATGCACTGATATATGTATAGCATATGCTGTGAAATGATCACAAGTCTAGTTAAAATTCATCACCACACACACTCACACATTTTTTTTCTTGTGATGAGAACTTGTAAGACCTATTCTCTCAGCAACTTTCAAACATACAATACAGTATTATTAACATAGTCACCATGCTATCGATACATAGTGTTTTCAACAGAATTTTAAATTTATTATATATATTACCTTTCCCTTAAAAAACTTCCAGCCAGACATGCAGGAGATGAAAATATCTCTCTGATTTCCCTATATTAGGAATAAGATGGTGGTTAAAACAAATCAGAATATGCCTCCTTGTAGCAGGAGACATGACAAATTGTCCTTCAAATTCCTCCCTCCATCTCCCAATTTATTTGCATATTGCCATGGGCATCTGAAAGTCTCATTTGCGAAATCTCAAAGTTTCAGAGGCAAACATGGGAAATAAAAAGATACGTACTCAGGGAAGCCAGAGGGGAAGGGGATAAGGCTTGACCTAGGATATTTTCTTGGACAAATAAAACACTCCCAACCCACCCAGCTTTCCAAGCCCTACTTATTTCTATTCCACTGGAGTAGAAACAAAAAAAAATTACCAGAAATGAAAGGTGGGGATGTATGTTCAGTTGTGTCATAGAAGTACTTGCACAAATAGCTCTTGACCATTTGTGCTCTGCACGATGCAGCTACTTGGTATAACTACTTTCCAGAATTAGGAAGCCATACCTAAAAATGTCTCTAAAAGGAAATGCCTGTATAAATGAGTATAGTTTGTACAGATGGTAGGAGTTCTACCATTGAGAGTAAGGTTGCCTAAGCTGTTCAGCTGTGAATAACAGCTCAACAAACAAGAGGCCCTAAAGTCAACGAGGGTTCAGAAACTGTAGACTCTATTTCCTGCGCAGTGTCACAATTAAACATATCAAAGGCCCAGAGAAGTCCTGCAGTAAAGAAAGACGCCCCCATGGAGCTTACATGCTAAATTGTATGTGTCAACTTGGCTAGGCCATGGTACCCAGAGATTTGATCAGACACCAATCTAGATGTCGCTATGAAGGTATTTTTTAGATGAGATTAACATTCAAATCAGAAGACTGTGAGAAAAGCAGATTACCCTCCATAATGTGGGTGGGCCTCATCCAATCAGTTGAAGGCCTTAAGAGAAAAAGTCTAAGGTCTCCAGAGGAAGAGGGAATTCTGCCTCCAGACTACCTTGGGACTCAAGCTGCAATATCAACTCTTCCCTGGGTCTCCAGCCTGCTGTCCTGCCTCAGAGATTTTGTACTTGCCATCTCCTACAATTGCATGAGTCAATTCCTTAAAATCTCTCCCCACCACCCTCAAACACACCCTATTGGTTCTGTTTCTCTGCAGATCTCTGACTAATGGACCACTAGCGGACCACAAAATCTCACATCTCTGTATCGTGCAGAACCAGTTGGGGAAACACTGCTTTAGAGAGGTATATGAGCAGACAGACACTTAGGGTGCACCTTTTTGTATTCTGCCACTGTTTAGTCCCCACATCAGCAATCCATCTCTTTACAGTGCCTTCATTCAAGGTAGGAATTCTCCTCCTCAGATTAACATAGGAATTCTGTAAACAAACAAAATAGTAAAATACAGTAACTTAGACACCACAGAAATAGGTATCCAACTCTTAGGCACGTTCTAGGGATAGAGAGTAATACTAAGCATGGATAACACAGCTCTGCAAAAATCATCAAGTAAGATTCTACCAAGGAACAATCAATCATTTATTTGTCTGGTTGCCAATTTCTTGTCCAAGGGTGCTTAGATCCAAAGTAAGTTTCTCTGATTGCCCCAACACTGAACACTTTGTACGGGTATGATCAGATTAGACTGAACATCGGACAGCTTTGAGTGGAGAGATCCTAAAGGACTGGGTACAGAAGTGGCAGGAACTCAGTTTGCCTTGGTGGAGTAGGATATGGAGGTTACAGACTGAGTATTCATAAGACTATAAACCTCGGGTCTTTTTTAGTACTGGCCGGCAAAGTCACTTCAGAACATCAACCTGCTGGTTCACTAGCACCCTGACCAAAATGCTCTTGGCAAGGAGCCCCCCGAAAGGTAAGCAGAGTCTAAGGAAATCACACGTATCTGACATACACTAAGGGCAAATCTGCTGACTTTTGTGAGTAAATACGTAGGTAGTTTAGACAATAAAGGATCGATAACGTCTAACCATTCCCCAAACTCAGCCTGGTAACCTGATGATTTTGGAATTCACCACATCTAGATTCTAGAACCTTCTGTGTTGCTTAAAATACCAAGTTATAAAACTTCTAGAGATCTATTTTTACCTCTTTTTCCACCCAAAGCAAAATGCTTTGATCTCCTCCAGCAATCATTATTAACTCCTTTTCTGAGGTATGGCTTTCTGAAAGGGATTTACAAAAAATAAGAGTTTAGAAACTCATCTGATACAAATATACACACTCGGCCTAAATAATTTCAGATTCTTCTTAAACTGAGTCCTTTTACCTTTCTGACAGACAAAGACTCAGTACATTTCCTACCGATAAAGCAGAAATACATATCTACTTCAGAGTAAAGTCTAGTTAGCAAACATAGATGGTTCGCAAGGTCGGCAACATGCTATCAGTTTAATACACATAATTAACATAAATGCTTATATATACAACACAGTCAAACAAATACTTGATTAGTTAACTGTTCCCTGGTTTAATTCAGCGCCTCTTACTAAAAACCCTATTTATTATTCTACAACTCAAGATTTAATCAACGACTACTGGCTGTGAAGGATGTTAAGTACTTCAAAAGCCTATGCAAGTGGTTATAAGAAATCAGATATAATACTTGATCTGCTTAAGGAAGTAACCCGACTGTTCATTTCCCCAGAAGAACTGAGAGAATTCTGGTACTTCCGGTCACCACTAAGCTTTCAGAAACAAGTGACCCAAGGGCTCCGAGGCACTTCTACAGTGGAACGTCTCAGAGCGAAGGCTCTAGAGTTACACAGGGCACAGTTCACGTGTCCAGCCACAACCCTTCCCGGGCTAACCTTCCGCCCTCCGAGTCTCTGCACCCTCCAGCAGAAGACAACTGAGAGGACACATCTCCTGGAACTGTTTAAGGGCCGGTGAGCTAGGCACAGTTTACACTGCCTGGCATATGTCAGCTGCTCATCATTCTGAGGGTTTTATACGATTATGAGTCAATTTAATCAGGTAAGAAGAACAATCACTATGGAATTAATAGGTCCCTTGAAAACTGGAATCAGAGGCTGCATAGGCCTCTGAACCCATACAGTCTATTTTATGTTGTATCGTTTTAAATCCACATTAATCTTAACCTGAAGGGCTAAGAGAAAACTAATGGTTATTTCGACTTGATAAATTAGATTGGCTGTGTTACGCTGGTTACAAGTAAACGAATGAAAGCAATGTTTAGAAAACCTCCCTTCACAGTCAGACACTTCTTTTCTTGCCCACATTACACACTTAGAACAATCAGTTTCTCAACCAAGGTATTCGTGCCGAATCCTGTGCTCCTCAAGAACTTACCAAATGTGAGTTCTTCCTTTGATGACAATTTCATGGGACACGGTATCAGCTGATTATGTGTTCCACCGTTCCCCAGTTGTCCTTCTTTTCCAGAACCAAAAGAAAAGACCTTCCCCAAATCAGAAACATAGGCAAGTGTGTGCTGCCTATTAAACGAAAACACATATGGTCCGTTCTCAATTATCCACAATGATTAGAGTATGCAGCAATCCGGTAAACTGAAGAAATTACGCTACTCGGTCAGGGAAACAGCTAACCGACTTCCAGTGGATGACATCAGCCACCTAGAAACTAAGAAACCACTCATGTGTGGCTGAGATGATTTTGGAACCCCTAAGCGTGCTGAAGGCCACGAGGCTGCACCCTGGCAAATGACGTTCCCTTCGTCAGAACAAGCACCACCTCTTGCCTTCTACTCCTTCTTTAGGTCCTGGCTTGAGTCCCCACCTTCTGGAAGCCATCTCTGAGTCCCTCCCCTCCCCATCCTAGAAGATAGCATTAGGTGATCCTCCCCGAGCTCCCGCTCTATTTCCCAAAGACCTTTATCATGCTGATGTTCTTACTGATTTGCCTGATGGCCTCTCCTACTATACAGATGTATAAGGAAAGAATCTGGCCTTACTCCGAGGTCTGGCTTTTGTCCTCACTTCCTGGGAGGTAATGTCTAAACCCTTAGAATTTTCCAAGTGATAGGAGTGTCTCTGTTATTCATGGTAGGCCCGCCCCTAAGACCACACCTAATAGTTTATCCAGGTGGCTCATGGAAGCCCCTCCAGCTGTATGTAAGCCCAACCTCTCGATACACAGAGGCTGGAGGCTGAGTTCAACTACATGGGCAAGAATTCAATCAATCATGACTAAGCAATGAAACCCCAATAACAACCCTGGACTTGGGTGAGCGTCCCTGGTTGGCAATATTCTTCAGTCATGTATCAGGCTGGGAGGAGGTAACACGGCCCATGGCTCCAAGGGGAGTGGACACCAGAAGCTCCTCATTTGGACCCCTTCTAGACTCTGTCTTATGCATCTCTTCCTTTGACTGGTTCTAACTTGTATCCTCCTCTTGTAATAAAAGTGACCATCAGTGTAGTAGCTTTCAGTGAGTCTTGTGTCTTTCCAGTGAATTCTCCTGTGTTAGCAGGGGTACTGCCTGGTTTGCAGTAAGACATTTCTAAGGTGAGGACTCCTTCCGTAACACATGCTACTCGGAGGAATGTATGTTACGAAAAATCCAAAGTGGTGACGATGTTCCTTTGGTCGATGCAGAGATGGAGTGATGATATCAATGGATAAACCTTTCTAACTCATGTTTGTTCATTTTTTTCCAAATAAATAACTTTTTTTTTTAAGATAAAAGTGCATTCGAACAGTTACAAAGGTATTTCACTAAAGGACCAACAGAAAGTAAATATATTTACACATTAAAAAAAATCAATGAAAGTAAATATCTATAGTAAAATATTTATTATGATTGTCTAATAATGTAAAATTAAGCATCTTCACCTATCTGAAAATGTCTGATACCTTTATTTCAATCAAAGAAACTCGATGGACATTTTATTAAACTACCTATCTAAATTTACTGTGCACATCTTACCAATTTTCATTGACACTTTACAACTCACCTTCCACATGCTATCTGGGTCACTCTATTCCCCACGAGTCCAGTTACCAAACAGGGTCTTAACTCATTCTGTGTTGAATTGTGACCGAGTTGCCCATACTTTCCAGCACCAAAAGTAAACACCAGCCCACCCTAAAGAAAGGGAACTTCATATCAGATTCTAGAGAAATATGACACAGAAGTAAACACTCACTGATGCAAAGCCGTCAGTGAAAAATCAATAAAATCACCATCAAAGCAAAGCCCCCCAGTGATCAGGACAGTCCTGCGTGTGGGCAGTGGTGACCTTTCTTCCCTGGGAAACGCCAGCTGCCCACATCTCCAGGTTCTAGTGCTTTCTCCACTACCAAGTGCTCTCCTGGAATTACAGTCAGAGAGACAAGGGTAACGCACCTTTGTTAGCAGGGCAGTGTGAGAGCCACCACAAGCGAGAAATTCAACTTTCTGATTGTCCAGCATTTCAATAAGGCAAGGAGAATCTTTATCTAGGCAAGGGAAAGAAGAGTTCAAGTGACCCAAAGGAAATGGTGAATTTCACACTAGAGTTCCACCTACTGATAAAATACCCAGACCACTTCCTCTAGGCCCATCACAACAGCTCCTAACACACTGACAAGAAAGGCTGTGTGTTGGTACATTTAGGTCTAAAAGCAGAGGTGGGCAGTGGTCAAAGGGCCACAGTCGGGGGCCCTCACCTGTGAAAGTGTCCCTTTCACTTCCCAGAGCCCCTTCTTCTCTTTTGAACCTGACCTGATTAGCCTTCATTGAAGCATACCTGATATTTCCAAGTCCCATCTAGCATTACCCTTTGAATGAACATAAAGCTTCTTTTTTTCTTTCAAAGTCTCTACTACACTGTCCTTCCCTTCCACTACCTCTTCTCTCTTTCACGATTATTTTCTTGTCCAAGCACTTAGAGATTCAGCAAAAATAAGTTCAACTGTCCTTTATTCCTTTTCCTCCTCTGAGTATTTTTCTAACACTGACTTACAGGTTCTCCTGAGTAACTAGCATTGGACCATGTGAGGCAGAAATGCAGTTATCTGATCAGTAACTCTGGGGGGAACGTGTTCATCACCACAGCTAATGAAGCAGCTGAGTTTGCCACACCTGAAATCTCTAACAAGGTGTTTGGGGTAATCAGAGATATTGCCATCTGCTTTGTAGGGGTAGCTCAACAACGCAAATTGTTGTGTTTTCGTGTGTGTGTACAGATGTAATGAATACCTTATGAGACTGGGACAGGTGAGTTTCTAAATAGAATTTTAGTATCCTTTTGTCCTAATGTAATTGGAATAATAGACATTTAAGTGCACAAGTACCTTGAAGGTCACTTCATCCAAACTCATCACTTTACAGAAAAAGAAAATAAGACCTAGAGAAAAGTAAGTGACTTGGGTAGGTCCTGAAATTAGTTAACTTCAAGTGGGAATCAAAGCCCAGGTATTCTGATCCCCAGCCCAATGCTCTTTCCCTTTTTCCCACTTGGCCCTGACACACGTCTCAATTACAGCCATGACCGGCACCCTGCGCATGCATGTCGTTTAGACCGATTCTGCCCTGAAGACAGAGAGATAACCGGGGAGATCAGTGCTAATGAAAGTGGGGATCTGAATCATTTTTGCCAGGGAAGTCTGTGGTACATTCATCTCTTACATGACAAATATATATTTGTTTAGAATATGAATTAGAAAATATGTTTCCATACTGTCGGTGTGGCCCAGGCCCAGCTGTCCACAATCATTTCTTCCCCATGAGTAAATGTTTCCCGACATGGATAAGGCCATGCTGTGGGCTTCTCCTGCAGAAATCTGAACCAAGGGGACTCCTGAGAGGTGCTCCACGATCTGCGGTGTAGGGACCGAGGCAAATCCTCTTCCAACTCCAAGCTGGCCGTCTGAGTTCTGTCCCCACGCAAAAAGCTCACCACCTTGACGTAAACAGAGAAAACGCTGTCTTAGTTAAGTTTAAAATGCAGCAGACATCACCCTAGGACATTATGTGCTATCCATACTATACCATCATGATCTCCTCCATTCAAACTGACAAGACTGCCCAGATCCTCTCATGTCTGGGTCAGAAAAACCAGAACCTTCACTTTAGCAATGACAGTTACAATTCCTTACCTCTTACCTCAAAGGGTAGTGCTATGAACTGAATGTCTGTGTCCCCCCAAAACTCCTACGTTGAAATCCTAACCCTCAGTGTGACGGTATTAGGAGGTGAGGCCTTTGGGCGGTGACTAGAATTAGATGAGATGGCGAGGTGGGGGGCACTCATGAATGGGGTTAACGCCCTCACAAATGGGTCCCCAGAGAGCTCCCTCGTCCTCTCTCTCCACCTGTTAGAAAACTGGCCCTCAGTAGACACCGAACCTGCTGGAACCCTGACTTTGCACTTCTACCTCCAGAACCGTGAGAAATAAATTTCTGTTGTTTAAGCCACCCAGTCTATTTTTGTCATAGCAGCCCGAACGGACAAAGAATAAAGCTATCTGAATATATTATAATCAAATTCAAGAAACACTTATGTTAAAAATCCCACAGGATGGGCCCATGAAAGATAGAAACATTCTACATTTGGGAAAATAAAACCTAAAACTACTTTTCTTTCTTTCCCTCTCCCAAGTGCCTTAAGATGCCAAATAAATACCTTAAAAATACATTGAAAACTGCAGCACAGTATTTTGAAAGAGTGAGCATCTTCTTCCATTAATTGAATATATGGAACATATTTTTATTTTACTTATTTATTTTAAAAATTTTTATTGGAGTATAGTTGATTCACAATGTTGTGCTAGTTTCAGGTGTACAGCAAAGTGAATCAGTCATACCTATACACATTGGATCATGTTTTTAAAGAAAAGTTCTTAGATATTATCTAATAGAGACGACAGTATCTAATGGGGTCTAAAAGAATATATCGGAGATTTAATCTTTACTGAGCAGGACCTGGTGGGAGACAGAGGTTTTCCTTCAAACGTAATTATCACATGCCTATCAGCCACCAGGAATATTATGATACGACTAAGAACGATCAGTAGTTCTCTTTCTTGCTTTCCCAACTTTCATTCTTCCTAGATTGTGATTTACCAATTACAAACCCTGAACAACCCCTTCGCCCCACATCCCTAGATCCTGGGCTTCTTGAAGGCACAGTGTGTCTGTCTCATCTTCACAACCTCAACATGGTAGATACAGTTTACTGAAAGATCTGTTCATAAATGGATGAACTCAAACAACCAGTTTTTTCCAATACAAGTTTTATACACTCAAACCTTAGCAGGGCCTTCAGTACAGGTCAAATACTTGATTACTTACTTCCCTTGAATTCCAGCTTTCATTCAGTTTATGTTTATATCTGTCCTACGTATTTAAAACATTTCCTTGATCCTGAATTCCCCCCTCTATCGCCTTCCTGTCTTAATTAGGTCAAGTTTCTTCAGGAAACACTCCATATTCACTACTTCCCTTCCCTACCATTATGGTATCTGATAAGAAACAGGAAGTAATAAAGGGCTGGGGAGAATCTCTGAATTCAAAAGGTAATGTTAAAACACGTCAGAGGCCTGCAAACTGGTCATAAAAGCAGACCCAAGGGATTCTGAGCTCC
Organism: Delphinus delphis; assembly: GCF_949987515.2. Taxonomy (NCBI): domain Eukaryota; kingdom Metazoa; phylum Chordata; class Mammalia; order Artiodactyla; family Delphinidae; genus Delphinus; species Delphinus delphis. Next base: position 8,074,755 of record NC_082687.1, on the reverse strand, counting down.
CATCATGGGAGCTAGAAGAGCACTAGGAAAAGGGAAGAAAGTTCTGGAAAAGGGTGGACCATGCCTGGTCCTGCTTCCAGAGAGGAGATTTTGATTATTCAGAATATTTTCACTGTTTCATATTTGAAAAATAAAAAAACATGGAACTTCTGAAATAAAGCTCTAGGCCCAAGAGGTAGCCCAGGTTCCATGTCACCAAACCAAACTTTCATGCCCCTGTAAATGCTCTCCTTGACCAGAAACACAGCATATGCAGTCAGCCAATCCCCAAGCACCACGTCGACGCTGCGCTCTACACTGATTTCCTTGTTCCTTGATCTTTCTAAATGTCAGCCACGCAACCTTAGCCGATCACGCCCGGTTTCCGCGTTGAGGCTTCTGACACTAAACTCGCCCTTGCCCGAAACCCCTCGGGAAGACTGTTCCACTGCTTGTGAAGCCCTGTACACTCTCAATCCATGGGTTCTTTTCCCTTAAATAAAGGACATCAAACTCGTTACCAAATTGTTTTAGTTTTGTCCTTTGACAGAAGAAAAGGTAGGAATAGTAATTATGAAAACCTGAAGATTTTATAGGTTCAAGAATTCTAATTTTGTATCTCCTTTAGTAGTGCTCTAGACCATATCACATTCAAAACCATACTTCTGTCCTCTTACAAAGTGAAGCACATACATTCTACTAGTTCTATACACACACACATTCGCTCCCTCTAAGAAACAATTAATATTCCAGAAAAGTACCTTTTGAGAGTGCAAGCGAATGATAATCTCCGCATGTGATCTGAATTATATTATTTTTTTCTTGTAAAATGCACTGAAACCTGATGAAAGAAAATGTTTTATATTGATCACATAATGGAAGTCACAACATTGATGTAAGAATTATTAACTGTATTTAATTAGGACTGAAGCTCAAAACATTAAATTTACTGCTTCACATTCAGCACATCTAAAATTATTATAATAATAACATGCTTTAATTAGTGGCTTAAAAAGAAAATAATGTGCATTACAAAACTGTGGTAAGATGATTCTAAGACACTTTTGCGAACAATAATTTTATGATGCAGGAATAATACAAGATGAAAATAACTTCTAATTCACATGATCTACTAGTAAAAAGTCTCACAAATCATTCCATGATAATTCATTTTTTCCCAAGGTTGAAAACTATTTCTGTAAATATAACTTATAGTATTATTATGAGGGTTAAATGAGTTAATGAATGTGCAAGTCCAGTTTGGGGCTACGTGGACTAAGCAATCATTTCCTTTAAATGCCAAAGCAACACATGGTGCATGCAATGGGAGACATAAATTGATTTCTAGTTCATTGATAGAATTCACCATTTACTTAAGATGTCACTGTATAAAGCAGGCGACAAGGATCATATAAAGTAACATCTTCCAACAAAAATTATGATTGCCTTTTGAGTAAAATTTAAATAATTTTTAATAAAAGAAAAAACCTTCCTTACCTTGCATGTTTTATGCTATAGTTGTACTCAAATGGTTTTCCATCTGAGGAGAGAACCAGCATGTGCTCTGCTCCTTGGTCCATGGAATGTATCTTCATTTTTTTCCCTAACTTAATGCACTCTGCAGAGCAAATCCAACCAGGAGCTGTCACCATTCTGTTACCCACTATTATTATGCATTTCATCATAATACACTTAAAACACCTGGGAAAAGTTTGCTTTTAGATTCCTGTTCAAGAAGTTCAGAAAGAGAAACTAAATTTGAAGAGCTAGAAATGAAAAAGGCTGTTAAGAAAATATACCTTAATTTTTGGACAACACAACTCTTTTTTTTTTTTTTTTTTGGTACGCGGGCCTCTCACTGTTGTCACCTCTCCCGTTGCGGAGCACAGGCTCCGGACGCGCATGCTCAGCGGCCATGGCTCACGGGCCCAGCCGCTCCGTGGCATGTGAGATCTTCCCGGACCGGGGCACGAACCCGTGTCCCCTGCATCGGCAGGTGGACTCCCAACCACTGCGCCACCAGGGAAGCCCCCACAACTAATTTAAAAAGTAAATATATTGTGTATTCTTTCCAAAAACAAAACAAATAACAATAATAAACCCCTCCTGACGCTCCATCTAGAAGCCAAGGCCTATATTCTTAAAAGGAGACATTTGGTTTGGGGGGACGATTTTTAAAAAGGATGTTGTTAAAAGAATTGTTATTGGCATTAGCGCATATTTAGCCCTTTATAAAAGTTAAAGATTTAAAACTGTCCACTATGCCATTTACTCTTATTTAATTTGTTCACAAAAAGTAGGATAGATTTGGGACCCTGTTTCAGTTTTCAGTTCTAACGAAAAAAAATTTATTCATGTAAAAATATCAAAGCACAAACGACTTCATAATAAAAATGCTAAGAGAACCAAAACAGTTTGGTAATAAAGAAGAAATCGCCCAACAGACTAAAGTTTTTTAGAGACCCAGCATTTCAAATCAGTTGAAAAAAAGGAGGGTTTATTCAAAAAAAGGTATTGGGACATTCGGCTAGCCAGTTTGGAGAAACAAATCAATCTAGATCCCCCTACTTCATTCCTTAAGTCAAAATAATTTCCAAGTGTATCAAAAATTTTAGGTTTAAAAGTAAAATCTTAAAATTTGTATAAAGATGAGAACATTAAAAAAAGAAATAGGATTGTGAATGGCTTTCTAACATAACACAAAATGCATAAGCCTCCGTAAAATATTGATGAAGTAGACAATAAAATAACCTTAGCTAAAAGCAAGTCGGGGAAAATTTTACAACATATATGACCGACAAAAGGCTCCTCTAACTCAATATTCAAAAACTCTTCGAAATAAATACGAAAAAGATGACAACTCAATATTTTCTTTTTTTTTTTTTTGTGGTACGCGGGCCTCTCACTGCTGTGGCCTCTCCCGTTGCGGAGCACAGGCTCCGGATGCGCAGGCTCAGCGGCCATGGCTCACGGGCCCAGCCGCTCCGCGGCATGTAGGATCCTCCCGGACCGGGGCACGAACCCGTGTCCCCTGCATCGGCAGGCGGACTCTCAACCACTGCGCCACCAGGGAAGCCCGACAACTCAATTTTTTAAAAAGCCAGGCAAAGATATAAATGAACAGGCAGTTCACCAAAAAGAAATGCGAATGACCCACAGAAAAAAAAACCTCGACTCCGCTCAAGTTAAAAGTAAAACGAACAAAAGTAAAATATCATGTTCTTCACTCAACAGAAGGGCAAATTTTTCAGTTAAGTGTGTGGCCATTTGCTTTCCCGCCCACCTGTAGAATGGGAGCTACGGACACCGGACCTAATCTCTACAGAGTTTACCACGGAGAAGTGCAACTGAAAGCACTCTTTAAAATGCCTGCAAACATCGTCACTGAGAACAAGATAACGCGAAAGACGTTCTCCAAAGACTCCAAATAGGAGCGGACCGAAAAAGGGGTCAGTGAGAAACACACTTGGAACAGAAACCAACGACAGAGGAGGGCTGGCTGAGATTAAGATGCTGCCGGTACACTCCCTCCGTGCGGTTGGCGGACGCAGCCGACTACTCCTCGCCACCACCCCGCCAAACTCCACGCCCACCGGGCTCGGGGCGGGGAGAGCGCAGGGATGCTGCACGAGCCAAGCGCGAAAAGCCCCCGGGCCGAAGCGCGTCTGCGGCCTCCGCCGACCGCTGCGGCGTCGGGTCCCCTTCTGAATGTCCTTCGCGGTGAGAGAAGGACTGCACACCCACAAGTCGGGCCACTCTTTAGAGAAGCGTCCCTGCTGGCCCCGACCGCGACTCCGACCCCGGCAGCCCACCGCACTCACACCCCCAGCCCGCGGCGGGAGGGCCGAGCGGGCGCTGCGCCGCCCCACTCACTCGGCTTCCTGGCGCCGTCGCTCCCCGCCGGCAGCTGGTGGACCTCGACGCCGGCGCCGCCGCGCTCCAGCACAGCCAGGCGTTCGCGCGTGCAGCACATCTGGCGCGTCGCCTCGGTCCTCCGGGACAGCGCGCTGCGGAGCGGGTCGGCGCTGGGGAAGAGCCAGAGCTTCGCACCCCGCAGCTCCGCGGGCCGGGACGCGGGGACTAGCCCGGGCGCCAAGCGCGCGCCGCCGCCCCGCGACCTCCTCGATGGCCTCCGCTCCATCACCGTTTTCCCGGGCTCCACGGCAGTGCCTCCGCTCTCCAGACCTTCGGAAGAGACCGAGCTGTGGCGAGGCAAGGAATGGGGGAGACGGCCGCTGCGAGAGCGCCCACGGGCCACGAAGCGTCGCGGTGCGGAGGCGGAACGAGCGCAACGCACGACAGCGTCGAGGACCCGCAGCCTCCCTACCCCGCCCCTGCCCCGACGCCGGGCTTCCAATGTGCTGTTTGGGGGCGGAGCCGGCAGTGTCAGAGAGAATCGAAACTGCCTTTTTTTTTTTTTAAGTGGGCGGAATCGAAAAGGAAAAGTTAAAGGGAAATTCTATGACTCACGACTGGCTTGGACGGTGGCCAGAATAAACAGGAAGCTGGCCGGTGAAGAGGTGGGTGGGCAGGGCTGAGAAGGTGTCCTCGGGCGGGCAGTAGCCACCTGAACTGGACAAGGTGGCCTTCGAAGAAACACTGCAATTCCACTAGGAGGAGCCCTGACACAGACGGACGTGCAGAATTTCCAGAAACTATGGTGGCCCGGAGAGCTGAAAGTTGTTAAGCATTCTGTTGGGGGCTCTGCCAGCAGTCTTGTGGTGAAACTAGTGCCGTACCGTACCACGGCCCACGCTGCGATCCCTGCAACCACTGATCTGCTGTCAATAAATCTTTGCCTTTTCTAGAGTTTCTTAGGAATGGACTCAAACTTGTGCAGTCTTTTGTGTCTGACTTTTTTCACTTAGCATAAGGCTTTTGAGATTCATCCTGTAGTGTTTCATCAGTAGTTCCCTCTTTGTTATTGAGTGGTATTCTATTATATGGATATACCACAATTTCTTTATCCATTTACCAATAGGCAGGCTTTTCAGTCCTTTCCGGTTTGTGCCCACAGAGAATAGAAGTGCTGTGAACACTGTGAACAAGTCTTTGAGTGGATAAATGTTTTCATTTCTTTGGGGTAAATACCTAAAAATGGAATTGCTGTGTCATATGGTAAGTACATGAATATCATTTTAAGAAACTACCAAACTTTTCTAAAGTGCTATACTATTTTGCATTCCATCCAGCAGTTTATGGGAGCTCCAGTCCCTCTGTATCCTTGCCGACATTTGGTTTGGTCAGTCTTTTTAATTTTAGCAATTCAGGTAGTCTAGAGTACTATCTTATCGCAGTTTTAATTTCCATTTCCCTAACGATTAATGATATTTAGCATTTTTTCAGGTGCTTATTAGTGCTGATCTCTGTCTCTTATTTGGTGGTCTGTTCATATCTTTTGCCCATTTATTCGATTGCTTATTATCTAAGGGTTTTTTATATGTATAACAGAGTTCTTTTTTTAATATTTATTTATTATTTTATTTGGCTGTGCTGGGTCTTAGTTGCTGCACATGGGATCTTCCTTGCAGCTTGCAGGATCTTCAGTTGCAGCATGTGGGATCTAGTTCCCTGACCAGGGATCAAACCAGGGCCCCCTGCATTGGGAGCGTGGAGTCTTAACCACTGGACCATCAGGGAAGTCCCTGTAATACAACTCTTTATGTTACATATAAAGTCCTTTATTAGACATATGTTTTGAAATGTTTCCTACCAGTCTGTGGCTTGCCTTTTGATTTTATTAAAAATGTCATTTGAACTAACACAATATTGTAAAGCAACTATACTTCAATTTAAAAAAAGCTATGATAAAACTAAAACAAAAAAATAAAATTACATGAAAAAATGTCATTTGAAGAGCTTAAGTTTTAATTTTGATGCAGTTTATTCATTTTTTCTTCTTTATCCATTTTTGTTTTTCTCTTACATAGTTCATGCCTTTTTTGTCTTACTTAAGAAACCTTTGCTTGACCCAAGGTAACAAAGATTTTCTTATATGTTATCTTCTAGAAGTTTTATAGCTTTAGGTCTTTGTTACATTTCAAATGAATTATTCTTTATGATGTGAGGTAAGGGAAGAGGTTCATTTTTTTATTCTTATGGATTTCCAACTGTTCCAGTTTGGAACAGTTCCACTGAATTGCCTTGGCGTCTTTGTCAAAACTGTTGGCTATATGTGATTTGATTTACTTCTGGACTTTTTATTGTGTTCCATTATCTGTATGTTCATTTTTAAAAAAAATTAATTTATTTATTTTTGACAGTGTTGGGTCTTTGTTGCTGCATGCAGCCTTTCTCTAGTTGCGACGAGCGGGGGCTACTCTTCGTTGTGGTGCGTGAGCTTCTCATTGCGGTGGCTTCTCTTATTGAGGAGCATGGGCTCTAGGTGCGTGGGCTTCAGTAGTGGTGGCACGTGGGCTTCAGTAGTTGTGGTTTGCGGGCTCTAGAGCGCAGGCTCGGTAGTCGTGGTGCACGGGTTTAGTTGCTCCGTGGCATGTGGGATCTTCCCAGACCAGGGCTCGAACCCATGTACTCCGCATTGGCAGGTGGATTCTTAACCACTGCACCACCAGGGAAGTCCTGTATGTCCATTTTTACTCCAGTACCACACTGCCTTGATTACTGTAGATTCTAATTAAGTCTCAAAATCGGTTCACTCAACTGTTCCACCATGGTCCTTCTTCAATGTTGTTTTGCCTATTTTAGGTCCTTTGCATTTCCATATACACTTTAAGATCAGTTTATCAATTTCTACAAAACAGACTGCAAGGATTTTGAAATTGCACTAAATTAGATCAGTTTCAGAAGAACTGACATGCTGATAATATTGATTCTTCTGTCCATGAGCATGTCTCTCTCCATTAATTTAAAGCTTCTTTAATCTCATTCAGCAATATTTTCAGGGAACAGTCGAACATATTTTCAGGGAACAGTCGAACATATTTTATTAAATTTATCCTTAGTATTTCTTATTTTTTGATGATATTGCAAATGGTACTTTAAAAAAATTCAGTGTAGGATTGTTGTGAGTATATATAAATGCAATTAATTTTTATATTGACCTTGAATCCTGACACCTTTCTATATTTACTTAATAGTTCTAGTAGTTTTTTTGTGTGGATCCCTTTGAATAGCCTACGGATACCCATGTAATTTATAAATAAGATAGCTTTACTGTTTCCTTTCTAATCATTATGCCCTTTCTGTTTTTTAGTTTGCCTTATTGTGTGGACTAAGTACATCTAGTACAATGTTGAACAGAAGCGATGACAGACATCTTGGCCTTGTTCCCAATTTTAGTAGGAAAGCATTTGGTCTTTCACCATTAAGTATGAAGTAATCAGGTTGAGGAAGTTCCTAGTTTTCCAAGAGTATTCATCCTGCATGAGTGGCTATTCATCCTGCACGAGTGGCTGTTGAATTTTGTCAGTATTATTCTACCTCTATTGAGGTAATGATGTGATTGTTTTTTCTATTATAGTGAAATATAATGGATTTTCAAATGCATTTCTGGACTAAATCCCAGTTGGTCACAAGGTAGTATCCTTTTTATATTTTATTGGGTGTTTGACACGTTAAAACTTTGTAGAAGATTTTTGTATCTGTTCATATGAGACATACATGTAGTTTTCTTTGCCTGTAATGTCTTTATCTGGTTTTGGTATTAGGGTAACGCTGGCAACAGAGAATTAATTGGGAAGTGTTCTCACTACCTTTATTTTCCGAAAGAGTATATAAAGAATTGGTACTATCTCTTCTTCATATGTTTAGTACAGTTCACCCATTTGCACAGAAAAAGTAATGTTGGAGTTGAAAGGCCTGAAAAACACAACCCAAAAGTCAGGGGCCTAAGGATCCCTAAGATTTAGAAGTTACCTTTTCCCTTAAAATTCAAATAGAATACATCTGGGCCTTCATTGCATTTATTGTAGAAACTAGATCTATCCAAAATAGCTATGGGGATTTGCCGGGGGCTTATGTTTCTACTAACCACCTTACCTTCTAGTGTCCTTGGTGCAGTCTCTATGTCTGTTCTGTCTGTCCTCAGATGCCTGCCCTCTTTCCACATCAGCACCCCAGTAGGAACTTCACCCCATAGCTTCCTTTCCCAAAGTACCACTGACACAAGGCTTCTGTGTGTGGTTTGGGATGACAATAGGCATTTATAGAATAGCTTACAGTGTAAAATTTAATATGAGATGGAAATGGCCCATAAAATTCATTTCCACCATACTTATATCTCTCCTTTAATTCATTCTATACCATGATGCTGAAAACATATTTCATGTTCTTCATTTTTGTCCAACTGTAATTAAATGGGAGTTCCTTGTTGGGCTTATTAGCCTTTAACCAAAATAAAGAATGCTTCTTGGAACACAGCAATGAGCATAAGTCATTATTCATTAAATTAATAAATCCCTTAACATTTAGATTTTTCAAATAGATTGTTTGGCTAAAATCAAAACTCTGGAGACATTCCAGAATATAAAAATATATATCTATGTGCCTCAAAAACATGTTGAATTAGTTTATAGTTTTATTTTTTTGAACTTCAGCATGTCTTTCATATTTGCAGACAGTGTTTATTAGATGTACAATTTTTTTTTTTTTTTAAGGCGGGCCTCTCACTGTTGTGGCCTCTCCTGCTGCGAAGCACAGGCTCCGGACGCGCAGGCTCAGCGGCCATGGCTCACGGGCCCAGCCGCTCCGCGGCATGCGGGATCTTCCCGGACCGGGGCACAAACCCGTGTCCCCTGCATCGGCAGGCGGACTCTCGACCACTGCGCCACCAGGGAAGCCCCCTAGATGTACAGTTTTTTAAAAATATCTGTTAGCTTTTAACATTTAGTATATTTTTAAATGATAATTATTGTTCAGGAAATAATTCAGTAAAAAGCAAGCATTCTCATAGCAAGTTTAAGGATTAGGAAATGTTGATTCATTAAAAATGTTATCCTTGACTCATCATGTTATTGTTTATCCCAGCATTTGTCAACTTATTCTAACTAAAATCCGTCAACACTTTGTACTAAGAAGAACAGAAGGATCGAAGGGTGAGAGAACCTGAGATCTGAGCCTCTCAAAGGTCACTATCACTCTGTGACCGTGGGTGACATAAATCCTTTGTTGCTGTTGATGGCTACTTGAAGTGCTTCCTCCATTCTTTCCATTGTAGAATATTTAGGGAGGTCCACAATATTATGACATGTAAGTGATATTGAGAAATCTCTTTCACTGAAAGTTTCAGGACAGCGAAATAGGATTCCCACCTTCCGTATGCTTTTTACATGCAGCCTTTCATTTCCTGTAAGAAAACTAAAAAGAAATAAACTTTGGTTAAGAGAGTTCATAGGAAGAGCAAAACTTAAAATGAAAAGGAAGAAATCAGTCACTTCACTCAACAAATATGTATTGGGTCCCCTTGTGCAAAGAGAACTACATGGGACCATGTGGAGTGAAAAAAAATCATGACATTTGGTCTTGGTCCTTGATCTAGTGAGTTCGTGATCTAGTTGAGGGGAAATTATATACCTGAAAATATAACAGCAAGATACAAGGAAGTTTAGTTTAGCTCAGCTAGGAAGTGTGAGGAGCTAACTCAAGGCAGGGAGAGAGGCTGGAGTGACAGGGAAGCTTCAGAGGTCACAGCTGGCTAGTCAGTTCTCAAGGAGATGAGCTGGGTGACCATTCTAGGCAGGGGGAAAAGCCCAAGAAAAAGCCAGGGGTAGGAAAATGTAAGTGAACTCACTGAACGTACAGCCAACAGAACCACTGGACTGGGCTTCCCTGGTAGCGCAGTGGTTAAGAATCCACCTGCCAATGCAGAGGACACAGGTTCGAGCCCTGGTCTGGGAAGATCCCACATGCCACGGAACAACTAAGCCTGTGCACCACAACTACTGATCCTGCACTCTAGAGCCCACGAGCCACAACTACTGAGCCCGTGTGCCACAACTACTGAAGCCCACGTGCCTAGAGCCCATGCTCCACAACAAGAGAAGCCACCGCAATGAGAAGCCCATGCACTGCAATGAAGAGTAGCCCCTGCTCGCCACAACTAGAGAAAGCCCGCGCGCAGCAACGAAGACCCAACACAGCCAAAAATAAATAAATAAAATAAATTAAAAAAAAAAAGAACCACTGGACTGAAGCAAAAGTTTCCCATTAAGAGAGAAGATTGGGGCTTCCCTGGTGGCGCAGTGGTTGAGAGTCCGCCTGCCGATGCGGGGGACACGGGTTCGTGCCCCGGTCTGGGAAGATCCCACGTGCCGCGGAGCGACTGGGCCCGTGAGCCATGGCCGTTGGGCCTGCGCGTCCGGAGCCTGTGCTCCGCAACGAGAGAGGCCACAACAGTGAGGGGCCCGTGTACCGCAAAAAACAAAAAAAAACAAAAAAAATCATTAAACCTAAACTATAATCTGGCTTTCATTAGTACTCACAGGAAAACGTATGCCAAGTACTTCTTTAATGTCATCAGCTTCATCATTTAGAACTTCTTATTTGGTTTAAAACATTATATTTATTATTCTTGTAAAATTTCAAAAGAAATAAATGTTCAATGGAAAAAGTTGTGGACAACTTAGAAATGTATAAAATGCCACGTAAATTTCTTCTCCTCCACCTACTCACTCCCTCTTCCTGGAATTAACCTCTATTTATGGTTTAATTGGTAGACCCACTGCTAACACAGACACTGCTGCACCATGGTGGAAATTATAAGAAGGAGCCCCTTCCTCTAGACCAGTCATTCTCAACCAGGGGTGGTTTTGTCCCCCAGGGAACATTTGGCAGAATCTGGAGACATCTTTGGTTGTTACGACTGAAGGGAGTTTTGCGACTGGCATCTAGTGGGTAGCAACCCCATAGGCTGCTAAACATTCCTACGATGTCCAGGTCAGCGCTCCACAACAAAGAATTATCCAGCCCAAAATATCAGTATTGCCAAGGCTCTACACTGTCAGAGCACATGGTGTAAATCTTGCCAGTTTACTCTTCCGCTAACAGTACATGAGAAGGGAATACTTCCCCCCCATCTGCTGCCAACCCTACATTTTATAAGAAACTTTTAACAGTTGTCAATCAGTAAGCAGAAAAATATCTCATTTTCATTTGCATTTTCTTGATTACTAGAGAGGTTGAGCATATTTTCATTTTATTATTATATATACACACACATATAGCCATATCTATATATCTATGTCTATGCATCAGAGATATTAATCCTTTGTCTGTCATATGTGTTGCCAGTATTTTCCTCACAGGATACAGTTTGCCTTTTAACTTAGAACAAGCATTTTTCAAACCTTAAAAAATAAAGTTGATGACACGCTGATTTATTCAAATAAATGAAATGATTAACTAGGATTTATTTAAAACAAATATAGCATGCATGATTCTCATTAAGAATATCATGTACTATCCAAAGCAACTGTTTCCATCTGGATAAATTCAAGAGACCAGGCCAGAGCTCCGTTTATTGTGCTGGTTGATAATTAAGGGGCATTTGGCTTTTCTCCATTTCTAAATGTTTACTTGATTATAAGTCATGCCAAAATTCAAATTCATCTAAAGAGCATGCACAATTATTGAAACTGAAGACCTTGTCTGTGTGTATAACATTATTTATATTTAAACTACTGAGACTGACTCCATATATAGTCCTAGAAAAGCAATTATATTTACTTACTTCCCCAAAAGAGGACTGAGTTCTTCTAAATCTTCTAATGATGGCTCTTGGTCCAGAAGTTTCTTAAACAGACCCAGTGGGAAAGGGAGGTTGACAACGTTAAAATTGTACAATAGAGTCCACACAGCAACCCAAAGAGGAAATATCTCTTCTTCTCAAATTTAGGGGGGAAAAGGAGAAGGAAAAAAATCCTTAATGTATTATAAATAATCAATAATCCAAAGGGATAATTAGATTAGTAAAAAAAGGTTTGCTTCCCTTTTCTAAAAGTCAGAAATTAGAAACAAAATGGGCTTCAGGAAAATCAAAATTTGAGGTTCTTACACAGGCTATAATACAAAGTAAATTCCTTCCATAAGTTAAAATACAAATGTTAACAGTTCAGGACACTGAATAAATGAATTTGCATTTTGTTACTAATAGCACATCTGGAATATGAAAAAACATGCTCAGATAGCCTTATAAACCAAGGTTTTCACTATTTAATTTTACAGTCTTTGTCTTCAAATTCATGTACAAACATGACACCAGGAAGAAAGGGTACACTTTATCTACACCTGCAGTGGGCACCAGGCATGTCAGGTGTGTGTCAGAGGAGTGTTCCCCTGTGATGCAGCCTCGACCTAGACGTGCTTACAGGGATAAGCATATGGGTCAGGGAAGGTGACCGAGGCCGTCGACTGTGAGGGTCTGTGGAAAGGAAGGAAAAAGTCCTGATGAAATCTCTTAAATTTGTATAGTGCCCTAAAGTTTTCATGGTGCTTCACACTTTGATATACCTTGTTTTAATCTCACAACAGCTCTGGAAAGCAGGCAGAACAGAAATTATGACAGCTGTTTTATAGGTGAGGAAACTGAAAACTCAGAGAGGCTAAATTACACAGCCATCAGCACTCAAGACTAGAACTCTGGGCTTCTAATCCCACATGACTGCTTCCTTCCCTATCCTACCGTGTTTCTCAACAACTATTACACTTAAAATCAGCAGCCTATAATTTCAAAAAATTGCTGAAGTTCCTGGTGTTTTAGTCTTATCGCTTCATCTACATATATAAAAAGTTTCAAGAGGAAAGAGACTGTGTTACACACTAACTTGAATCTTCTACAATATTTAATACAATGTGGGAACCTCAAGAAACAGTCAGCAAAAGCTTGTTGATTGATAAAAATCCTACCACTGGCACACGTTGGCCATTCCTATCTTTTAGAGGTTCATTCTTTCTCAGAAAGATACAAAACACGGCTTCCCTCGTGGCGCAATGGTTGAGAGTCCACCTGCCGATGCAGGGGACACGGGTTTGTGCCCCGGTCCGGGAAGATCCCACATGCCGCGGAGCGGCTGGGCCCGTGAGCCATGGTCGCTGGGCCTGCGCATCCGGAGCCTGTGCTCCGCAATGGGAGAGGCCACAGCAGTGAGAGGCCCGCGTACCGCAAAAAAAAAAAAAAAAAAAAAAAAAAACATGTTCTGATCTGGGCCTGAGATTCTGCTTTTCTAACAGCTCCAGGTAACACTGGAGTTCTGCGCTGTGCAGAGTGTTTTGAGTAGCAAGGCTTTATGTGACCTAATTTCACATTAGTATATGTTGTGTTCGTGTTACAGTATATGGTATATTTTTCTGTTCTGAAAAACCATAAGAAAACAAATAAAAAACTTACATTGACAGGAAACCGCACGTAGGAACCCTCTTCAGGATATATGAACATCCCATATTCTTTCTTGGTCATATCTTCAAATATACGGTGGAAGAACTCGGACTTCACCCCTTCTCCCACAGAACGAATTCCTTTAATAACTTCAACCTGAGGAAAGAGAACACAGTCCCAGGTCCAGATTTAAAATATAATGCCTTGACCTTTACGGAAAAGTTTCAAACCTGCCATCACCAGGATTCCCAGAATCTGCTCTCCTTACCTGACTGTACTCTGCTCTCCCTCAATCTGCTTCTGAGCAGCAGATGCCATGAACCTATTTACTGTCAGATTACTGTATAGTGAGTGCATGGGTCCCTTCCACGGCTACGTGAACCAAGTGAAGCGGGATTCTAGCGAGGCTCAGCATTCTCCAGTTATGTTGACCAGTGTCTTGAACCAAATTTTGATGTGCTTCAAACCCCTGGGCCACTAAGTTCCTCAATTCTTCTATCTTGTTTATCTTCCTCTCATCATTCAGGCTTTAAAACTTCGGCTCCAGTCAACAATTATTTGGTTTCTCCTGCCTCTCCCCTCATTAGGACTTCAGATAAACAGCCCTCCCCATCAGCCTGGGCATGACACCTTTGTAGGAACCTTCAGAGCTGACTGCCCAGAATGCTCCTGTGGGCGTCAATAAGAACAGGTCCCTCGTTTCTAAAGTCTGCCTCTGGGCTTTGTAGTTGAGTGCTGTCCTGGGTTTCCTACTACCTCTCTAAATACTCCTTCCATCCTTCCCTTTCTGTCTGTTTCTTTTTATCTTTTTAATACAAGTCTCAGCAAGCTTCACTAAGAGTTCTCTTTCTCTTCTGTTTGCCTAGAAGATCTTACTTACTGGCACTGTGATCAACCAACTCCTTGGCCATCATCTCCAAGGGTCTGCCTCACATTCCATCCAGAGATCCCAATAATAAATTAAACTTGCTTCTGATTTTCCTATTTCTGCTCATTTACACTAGCAAGTCCGCCTTTGCCACGGTCAGGACCTGCTCATAAAGGGCCTTGACAACCTTGCCTTGTTCAGAGGCTATAGTTTGATTGGATTTGTCTTGAAGTTTGCCTTCTTACCTCTTTGTCATCTCCTGCAGGCAGAATCATTTTCTATTAATTTCCTCATAATGAAGATTTGAAGGAAAATAGGTACAGAGGGAGACAACAACTAGAGAGTCTGGCTTATAAAATAGTTTCTGTGTTTTCCATTAGAGTCCCCTGCTGGGGAGCATACCTCTCCTCTCTGAGGCCCACCCTCAGGTTCTGACTTCTCTGAGAACTTAACTCTTCCCCTCATGGCTGATATTAGGAAAAGTCCCTCCCTTCTAGACAGATTCCAGCCCTCACCTACAAAGTTAGTCATTATTCTATGGGCAAACGATCTGAGGTACCGCACAGTGAAAACCCTACAGATGCCCACAAAGGGTGAAGTGAAGGATGCCGAGAACTGGAACCAATATACTGGAAAGTCTACGACTAAAACTAGAGCCAAAAGGTAGGATAAGTACCTGTTGCACCTGCTGCTTGCTGATTGCAGTCACAGCCCCAGTTCTTCACCCCTCCTTGACCCAGGTCTCTTGTGTGTGACTTTGCAGTTCCCCTCATTAAAGAGGCTGAGTATATTTTGCCAGCCCTTGACCTGAGTTCAGCCATGTGACTTGCTTTGACTAAAGCAATGTTTGTCATGTGACTGGGCTTCCTGTCTTGTACCTCTGACAATGCTGTGAGAACACGTCTGCGGGTCCCAGGAAGAAGATGGAAGACGTAGGAACGAGGGCCCCGGACCAAACTGCCGCAGCCGGGCCTAGCCTAGATCAGCCAATCCGTAGCTAACTCGCAGACATGTACACAAGTATAGACAAAACCTGCAAAGCCACCCGGATGAGCTCAACTTAGATTAGCAGACCCTCAGCTGAATCGCAGATCTATACAATTATTATTTTAAGTCACTGTGCTTGGGATGGTTCATTAAGCAGCATTTCTGTAGCCATAGGTAACTAATAGTTAACTCATAACCCAGTGTTCAGTTAAACACCCCATAGCTTTTCTCTGAAGGGGAAGCAAGGAATCCTGGAAACCATTAGGCTGATAACTCTAGTTGCAAACACAGGCTCTTCCTGTGCTACATTATATGAACGTTTCCCTCCCACATTGGTAAAAATATCCAAGGAGGCTTTTTACTGCATCACTAATGTTTTCCGGAGGTCAGTGACTTCAGCTTGGCTCAACTGACGCAGAGCATCTTCAACTAGGTGACTCTGTCTGACTCCAAGTGTAAATGGAGGGGATTCATCCTTTCCTCGCAGAATTATTTGCCCAAAATCCATGCAGTCTATCCCTTCTGATTCCTAGAAAAAGAAATATTTTAGGAATCCTCATAGGAATACTAGGAATTGTTTAATATTTCAAATAAACATAGTTTATATAGCACACATGTATGCCTACCATTGCCGTATACGCTCATATTGTAATTATTTAAGGAAAAGAACATCGTATCCATATTATGGGAGATAAAGAGATGGCAGGATCTGTGGCATCTAGGAACTGTATATAGGGGATTACTCACCATGGATGTACAGCTAAGTAGTCTCAGATCACTTATCATAGGAAACATAATCCTTACAGGCAACAGTGGTATTAAACATGCTGAAGCATTCATCCGGTGTCATCCACTTCGCAGTCTTGCCACCATAATCCTCAAAAATATAAGGGCAGTGGAGGAGCTCAGACGTGTCAGCTGTAGCAAGAAGACTAGAGGACAGGCTTTCCCAGAGAAAATCCACTCCTCTACTTCAAATACCTGTGATCCAGCTACTGAATTTGCATGAGAACTCCCTAAAAAGATGTCACTGGTGGCCTCATTTTGTAGCTAGCATTCTTCCTGGCCACGCAATACAGTACTTCCATGTAGCTTTTCTGAATTCTCAACATTTCCTTACCAATTTAGTCCCATAATCTTGCTTCTGCTGAACTCCCTTGGATTAGAAATCAGGTGCTGGACTTGCTTTGACCTCAACACTCCTCTAGGGCGTCTGCTTTATCCCAAGGACAGTAAAGGAGTATTTAGGATTTATAAACCAATGCAACCCTCTTGGGGCCTGTCCTGCAATAGTGACAGCAAGACAGGTGGATAATAGCTGTGCTATCCCAGGTTTCCAGGCTGAGTGTGGTTGCCCATATAAGCCCTCTACCAGCATCTGAGACAAGTGTGCCTGTGGCTCTAGGCTTGGGAAAGCCCTGTCCCAGACCTCTGCCACCACTAAGTACTGGGAATGTGATATAGGATGCTCCTAGATTCTTCTGCTTGTTCCTTAAGATATTTGTTGTAAAGAAATTCCAGGTTTGCAGGGAAATGCAAAAGTGCCATTTCTGGTCCTTCCTGGTGGTGGGTCTTCTCTTCCTTTGGTCCAGGAGTCTGCAGCTCTGGGATGCGTCGTGATTCTGACTGCCGAGCAACGTGTCCTGCGGCTCTGAGTGACAGGGAGTGTCCAGCAAAGCCCTCCACTGACTATAGCAGGGAGAGGTGTATGTGGCCTGTTGTAGGCCCCTCTTCTGTCACCTAGCCAAGAACTGGACTGGAAACCTGCAGCTTAACCTATTTTCCAGTTCCTCTACTCCCATTCTCCATGTACTGGTTTCCCCTCTCTACATTTATGCATTTGAATTGGTAATACAGTTCGGAGCTTACAATTTTGACTACATCCATCATCTCTCCCTTGGAAGAAAGGATTCTGGCGTGTGCTTTCTAACTTCACCCTTGACAACGACAACTAGAGTTTTCTTGTCCTCAAATCTTCCCTAATGCTTCATAATATGCAACCTGCCTGGGTCCACTGTCCACTCAACCCTCATTAACACGGTAGATAGGTTAGAAAGAGCGCTGCTGTAGAAGAAAGTACCAAGTAGGGAAGGACTTGTTTAAAGGACACTTACGGGGCAGTTAGGCTTCTCAAGGAAAGACAATCTATTTTCTCTCATTACCAGGGATGTTAGGAAAATTTTTAAAAGGGGTAGCTGGGAAACAAAAGAGGAGATGATTCAGTCAAATCTCCTTGTAAACATGCTGATGACAGACACTAATAACCTCAACTAAAGGAAGAGTCCGTATCTACAGAACGCTTTTAGCAGGATGGACCTTGTCCATCTAGGTTGCTTATTATAAAGAAACATGGAATTTATAGATTTACGGGGCATGGCTCACTGGAAAATGTCATGTAAGCTATATAATTAATAGGGTAAATAAAGGAAACGTTTGATAACTGAAATATCTCATTTTGTACATGGGATGTCCCAGACCTCTCCATGGCTCACCATGTGAGTCTTTAAAGTACAAATATCATAGATAAACAGATACAAACCTTTCCTGAGGAATGGCCTAGAAAACAAGCCTCAGCAATAAAGAAAATGTTTGGGAAATCTTCAGCATAATGTCTGGGGGTAGGGGCTGGGATGAGGATTATAGATACATAACTAAAAGCTCAGGCTGATGGCGGTAAGAGACACAAAACAGCATGCAAATGTGTCGAACAATACAGCTACGAGAGAAGCAGCAGAGGGGAGAGTAAGTGGGAAGCAGAATAAACTCACTGAATAAAGCAGATGTGGCACATATATACAATGGAATATTACTCAGCCATAAAAAGAAACGAAATTGAGCTACCTGTAATGAGGTGGATGGACCTAGAGTCTGTCATACAGAGTGAAGTAAGTCAGAAAGAGAAAGACAAATACCATACGCTAACACATATATATGGAATTTAAGAAAAAAAAATGTCATGAAGAACCTAGGGGTAAGACAGGAATAAAGACACAGACCTACTGGAGAACGGACTTGAGGATATGGGGAGGGGGAAGGGTAAGCTGTGACAAAGCGAGAGAGAGGCATGGACGTATATACACTACCAAACATAAGGTAGATAGCTAGTGGGAAGCAGCCGCATAGCACAGGGAGATCAGCTCAGTGCTTTGTGACCGCCTAGAGGGGTGGGATAGGGAGGGTGGGAGGGAGGGAGACGCAAGAGGGAAGAGATATGGGGACATATGTATATGTATAACTGATTCACTTTGTTAAAAAGCAGAAACTAACACACCATTGTAAATCAATTATATTCCAATAAAGATGTAAAACAAACAAAAGAATAAACTCACTGAATGACTCACAGGCACTATCCAGGAAGAAAAGATACCACTTGCGGCTTACAAATCAAGCTCCAAGACTCTTAAGCAAATATGAAAATCGAAAGACTAACACTAAGAACAGAGTAGTAACTAAAACTAGATTGAGGAAGAGAATGAAGGGAGTGGGAAAGAACAGTTACTAGATAATTTCAGTATTCCTCATAGTAGAAGAACAATGAATATTAGCTAAAAAGTATGAGGATTCAGGGACTTCCCTGGTGGTCCAGCGGTTAAGAATCCACCTCCCAATGCCGGGGACACGGGTTCGAGTCCTCTTCGGGGAACTGGGATTCCCACATGCCGCGGGGCATCTAAGCCTGCGTGCTGCAACTACTGAGCCCATGTACCACAACTAGAGAGCCCACCTGCTCTGCAGCCTGCACGCCACAACTTGAGAGAAGCCCGCAGGCCACAACTAGACAGAAGCCCACGCGCTGCAACGAAGAGCCCACATGCCGCAACTAAGACCTGACGCGGCCATAACTAAATAAATAAATAAAAAGAGTATAGGATTCAGGCATTATGTAATGATAAGAAACATAATTAAAATTAAACTGAAATGTCATGATTAAGCCGTCACATCTGGAAAAGATCACAAAGCTTAGCAACACTGCATCGGTGAGAGTGTGTGAAAGAGGCTTTTCATACGTTGCTGGTGGCAACGTAAGTTGGTACAACCACTACATACAGTAATTTGGCAACATTTAATTATTAAAGGAAAAAGATTAAGCATCATTCTACCTTCATATATGACTGATATTTTTCAGGGTAACTAAATGGCCCTGATTGACAAGGAAAAGTTCTTTACAGAATTCCAGTTAATAATTTTGGAAGGAACGATAAGATCAGAAATATCACCATTTTTCAAACTTTAACAATGCAATGGATGAAATTATTCATTAAAGGTTGGTGGAATGCATGTATCTTTTCAAATTCAACTATATTCACAGAAGTGGAATTTCTGGGTCATATGGCAATCTCCCAATTCATCCCATCCCCACCTTTCTCCCTTGGTATCCATATGTTTGTTCTCTACCTCTGTGTCTTTTTTTTGCTTTGTAAATAAGATCGTCTATACCACTTTTTTCAGATTCCACATATATGCATTAATATATGATATTTCTTTTTCTCTTTCTGAGTACTTCACTCTGTATGACAGTCTCTAGGTCCATCCATGTCTCTACAAATGACCCAATTTCAGTCCTTTTTATGGCTGAGTAATACTCCATTGTACATATGTACCACATCTTCTTCATCCATTCCTCTGTTGATGGACATTTACGTTGCTTCCATGCCCTGGCTACTGTGAATAGTGCTGCAATGAACACTGGGGTGCATGTGTCTTTTTGAATTCTGGTTTTCTCTGGATATATGCCCAATAGTGGGACTGCGGGGTCATATGGTAGTTCTATTTTTAGTTTTTTAAGGAATCTCCATACTGTTCTCCATAATGGCTGTATCAATTTACACTCCCACCAACAACGCATGAGGGTTCCCTTTTCTCCACAGCCTCTCCAGCATTTACTGTTTGTAGATTTTTTTGATTATGGTCATTCTGACTGGTGTGAGATGATACCTCATTGTAGTTTTGATTTGTATTTCTCTAATAATTAGTGACATTGAGCAGCTTTTCATGTGTTTGTCAGCCATCTGTATGTCTTCTTTGGAGAAATGTCTATTTAGGTCTTCCAACCAGTTTTTGATTGGGTTTTCTTTTTTTTGATATTGAGCTGCATGAGCTGTTTGTATATTTTGGAGATTAATCCTTTGTCAGTTGTTTTGTTTGCAAATATTTTCTCCCATTCTGAGGGCTGTCTTTTCATCTTGTTTATGGTTTCCTTTGCTGTGCAAAAGCTTTTAAGTTTAATTAGGTCCCATTTGTTTATTTTTGTTTTGATTCTCATTACTCTAGGAGGTGGGTCAAAAAATATCTTGCTGTGATTTATGTCAAAGAGTGTTCTTCCTATGTTTTCCTCTAAGAGTTTTATAGTGTCTGGCCTTACATTTAGGTCTTTAATTCACTTTGCGTTTATTTTTGTGTATGGTGTTAGGGAGTGTTCTAATTTCATTCTTTTACATATAGTTGTCCAGTTTTCCCAGCACTACTTATTAAAGAGACTGTCTTTTCTCCATTGTATACTCTTGCCTCCTTTGTCATAAATTAACTGACCATAAGTGTGTGAGTTTATTTCTGAGCTCTCTATTTGGTTCCATTGAGCTATGTGTCTGTTTTTGTGCCAGTACCATACTGGTTTGATTACTGTAGCTTTGTAGAATAGTCTGAAGTCAGGAAGCATGATTCCTCCAGCTCTGTTCTTCTTTCTCAAGATTGTTTGGGCTATTAGGGGTCTTTTGTGTTTCCATACAAATTTTAAAATTACTTGTTTTAGTTCTGTGGAAAATGCCATTGGTATTTTGATAAGGGTTGCATTAAATCTGTAGATTGCCTTGGTTAGTATGGTCATTTTAACAATATTGATTTTCTTCCAATCCAAGAACACAGTGTATCTTTCCATCTGTTTGTGACATCTTTGATTTCTTTCATCAACATCTTACACTTTTCAGAGTATAGGTATTTTGCTTCCTTAGGTAGGTTTATTCCTAGCTTTTTATTCTTTTTGATGTAAATGGGATTCTTCCCTTAATTTCTCTTTCTGATAGTTCGTTGTTAGTGTATAAAAATGCAACAGATTACTGTATATTAATTTTGTATCCTGCAACCTTACTGAATTCATTGATGAGCTCTAATAGTTTTTTGGTGGCATCTTTAGGATTTTCTATGTATAGCATCATGTCATGCGCGAACAGTGACAGTTTCACTTATTCCTTTCCAAAGGAATTTGGATTCCTTTTATTTCTTTTTCTTCTCTGATACTGCTGCTGGGACTTCCAAAATGATATTGAATAAAAGTAGTGAGAGTGGGCATCCTTGCCTTGTTCCTGTTCTTAAAGAGAATGCATTCAGCTTTTCACCATTGGGTATGACGTTAGCTGTCGGTTTTTCATATATGGCCTTTATTAAGCTGAGGTGGGTTCCCTCTATGCCCACTTTCTGGAGAGTTTTTATGATAAATGGATGTCGAATTTTATCAAAAGCTCTTTCTGCATCTATTGAGATGACCAGATGGCTTTTATTCTTCAATTTGTTAATGTGGTATATCACACTGATTAATTTGTGTATACTGAAAAATCCTTGCATCCCTGGGATAAATCCCACTTGATCGTGGTGTATGATCCTTTTAATATATTGTTGGATTTGGTTTGCTAGTATTTTGTTGAGGATTTTTGCATGTATGTTCATCAGTGATATTGGCCTGTAATTTTCTTTTTTTGTGGTATCTTTGTCTGGTTTTGGTATCAAGGTGATGATGGCTTCATAGAATAAGTTCAGAAGTGTTCCTTACTCTGCAATTTTTTGGAGTAGTTTGAGAAGGACAGGTGTTAACTCTTCTCATAGCAGCATTATTTACAATTGCCAATATATGAAAGCAACCTGTGTCCATCAATGGATGAATGGATAAGAAAGATGTGGTATATATATACAAAGGAATACTAATGAGCCATAAAAAAGAACGAAATCTTGCCATTTGCAGCAACATGGATGGACTTGGAGGGCATTATGCTAAGTGAAGGAAGTCAGACAGAGAAAGACAAATACTGAATGATATCACTTATATATGGAATCTAAAAAATACAACAAACTAGTGAATAAAACAGAAAAGAAGCAGACTCACAGATAGAGAGAACAAACTAGGGGTTACCAGTGGGGAGAGGGAAGCAGGGAGGGGTAATATAGGGGTAGGGGAGTAAGGGGCACAAATCATTAGATATAAAATAAGCTACAAGCATATACTGTACAACATGGGGAATATAGCCAATAGTTTATAAGAACTATAAATAAAGTATAACCTTTAAAAATTGTGAATCATTATATTGTATGCCTGTAACTTATATAATATTGTACACCAACTGTGATTTAATTATTTATAAAAAGGTTGATGGGAAATATTACAGTGGAAGAATGTGTTCACTACCTGAACCCACTGATTAATCTCAGCAAGAACAAAAGTGAAGCAACAATAATGTACTGAAGTATGGCGAGGTGAAAAGAAATTGGGCCTGGGATTTGCTTTAAAATATTATACGTTAGCAAAAATAGTAACAATTACAAAAATAACAAAAATGATAAATGAAGAAAGTATGGCAAAATGTTAATGATGGCTGAAAATTTGTGCTGTGGTTTAATACAGCATTATCTATATTTTGTGTATGTTTGAACATTTTACATAATAAAAAAGTAAGACATACATACCAGCATTTTTATATGGGAATCAGCTTGCAATAATTTAATTTTGGAGAGCAAATTAAAGACAAATGGAGGGCTTCCCTGGTGGCGCAGTGGTTGAGAGTCCACCTGCTGATGCAGGGGACACGGGTTCGTGCCCTGGTCCGGGAAGATCCCACATGCCGCAGAGCGGCTGGGCCCGTGAGCCACAGCTGCTGAGCCTGCCTGTCTGGAGCCTGTGCTCCGCAACGGGAGAGGCCACAACAGTGAGAGGCCCACACACCGCCAAAAACAAAAAACAAAAAACAAAAACAAAAAAACACAAAAGACAAATGGAAAATCACTGAAAATAATGGGACTGAGGTTTTCTGTAGGTATCTAATAATTAAAAAAAGATAACAGTTTTTATAATCGAAAGAAAAGGAAAACTTCATTCATTCCTTTACCTCACCACCTTTAATTATTTACTTCCACACTTTTCAGAATTTGTAAGAATCTATATTAACTAGAAACAAATTTCTAGGAAAATGCATTTGTTTTGTGACTGAAAGGTGTTTAAGTTTTCCATGATCATCTACTTTAGCAAATTCAGCACTGCAATGAGGAAATTTTCAAATATTAATTTATCAAAAAAGATACCTACCTAGCTACTAATGTGTTCCCCCTTTAAAGTATGAAAAACTTCAGAAAGTGAAAATGATATTCTTACCAGGTTTTTATCCCTACAGATCACTCTTCTTCTCTCTTCATAAAAGTTCAACAAAATGGATAGTTCATTTATGTTGAAAGTATTTCTGGTAGTTGACAATTAGCTTTGTTTACCTTAAAGAGAATATGACCTGTGATTTTCATTTTCTATCAATAAGTGATTTCATCTATTTTTATATATGGCCAGCATATAGATAATTAGAATAGAGCTCTATAAACCCAATACATTGGTCAATGATGAAATAGAGTTCTAGAAAACTTCCATGTTTTGATCCATAATTTCTCCAATTTTTACAAATATTGTAAAAGATGTAAAACATTGCCAGTGGAGATTAGTAAACCAATTCCCAGGGCACAGGTTCACTAGAAACAGTTTCTAGATACTGAGGATAAAAGCACAAAACAATCTAAGGTACTTTTGACAAATTCATCCCTTTCTCTATGAATTAATGAATATTAATTTAGCACACACTATTTATCAGTCATGAGACAAAACATATGCTAAAAGTTGTTGTGGTTTATACATCGCTTACTGTCTAGAAGAGTAGTCAGCAAACTCTTAAATTCAGATAGTAAATATTTTGAGCTTGGGATCATACAGTTTCTGGTGCAACTATTCAACCCTGCCATTTTGTAACACGAAACACCCTTAGACAATAAGTAAATAAGTGAGTACAGATGTGCCTCAATAAAATTTTCTGTATAAAAACAGGAGGCAGGCTTCCCTGGTGGCGCAGTAGTTGAGAGTCCGCCTGCCAATGCAGGGGATGCGGGTTCGTGCCCCGGTCTGGGAAGATCCCACATGCCGCGGAGCGGCTGGGCTGTGAGCCATAGCCGCTGAGCCTGCGCGTCTGGAGCCTGTGCTCCGCAACGGGAGAGGCCACAACAGTGAGAGGCTCGCGTACAGAAAAAGAAAAACAAACAAACAGGAGGCTGCCCATGGGCATAGATTGCCAACCCATGATCTAGTAGGTACAAACAAGTAATCAGGCACCTAGGATACAGTTTTGATTGGAGAAGGGCTTAAGGCGCTCAAGAAGGCTTCCCAGAAGAAGCAATGCTAGAAAATCAATGTTATAAATAAGCCTCCATCACATCCAATTAATCCAAATTAATCCAAGAGATAGAAGGCAGGAAATAAGAAATCTACAAATGTAAATTAAGGAAATAAAAAGCAGATATATAGGAGAGAAGATCAACAAATTAAAAGGTTGGGTCTTACAAAAAACCTTCTTGGTAAGACTGAACCAAAAAAAAAAAAAAAGATATATATAACTAATATCAAGAATGAAAAATATGATGAAACTACAAATTGTAATGTCCACTTTTTCTAAACAAAAGGAGTCCATTACCAAACATCTTTTTAAGTCTTCATAAAGTTTCTTACTTTTTAAATCTCCAATTATTTTATGTCAAACATTTCCCTTTTACTTTTAAAAATATTTGACTCCTCAGGATTCTTATTTGTCTTCTTAAAACTCTAACTGGCCATTCACAAAAGCATCAAAAACAATGAAATACCTAGGAAAAAATTTAACCAAGGAGGTGAAAGATCTGTACACTGAAAGCTATAAGATTATGATGAAAGAAATTGAAGAAAACACAAATAAATGAAAAGATATCCAATGTTCATGGATTGGGAGAGCATTGTTAAAATGTCCATACTACCTAAAGCCATCTATAAACACAATGCAATCTCTCTCACAATTCTAATGGCATTTTTCACAAAATAGAAAAAAACAATCCTAAAATCTGTATGAGACCACAAAAGACCCTGAATAAACAAATCAATCCTGAAAAGAAGAACAAAGCTGGAAGTATCACATGTTCTGATTTACAGCTATACTACAAAGCTATAATAATCAAAACAGTATGGTACTGGCAGAAAAACAAACAAATAGACCTATGGAACAGAAACAAGAGCCCAGAAATAAACTCTTACATATTTGATTGACTAGTATTTGACAATGGAGCCAAGAATACTCTCTGTGGAAAGAATAATCTCTTCCATAAATGCAACTGGCATAACTGGATAACCACACGCAGAAGAATGAAATTGAACCCCAATCTTACACCACTCAGAAAAATTATCTTGAAGTGGATTAAAGACTTAAGCAGAAGACCTAAATCCATAAAACTCCTAGAAGAAAACATCAGGGGAAAGCTCCTTGACATTGGTCTTGGCAATGATTTTTTTGGATATGACACCAAAAGCACAAACAACAAAAACAATAATTAATAAATGAGACTACATCAAACTGAAAAGTTTCTGCACAGCAAAAGAAACAATCAACAAAATGAAAAGGCAACCTATGGAATGGGAGAAACAATTTGCAAACCATATATTTGATAAAGGATTGATATCTAAAATATATACAGAAGTCATATAACAAGGAAAAAAATCAAACAATCCAATTAAAAAATGGGCAGAGGAACTGAACAGATATTTTTTCAAAAAAGACATACAGATGGCTAACAAGTACATGAAAAGGTGCTCAACATCACGAATCATCAGGGAAGTGCAAATCAAATCCACAATATGGTATCACCTCATACCTGTTAGAATGCCTATCATTAAAAAGACAAAAGATAAGTGCTGGTGAGGATGTGGAGAAAAGGGAACCTTTGTGCACTGTTAGTGGGAATGTAAATTGGTGCAGCCACTATGGAAAACAGTATGGAGCTTCCTTAAAAAATTAAAACTAGAACTACCATATGATCCAGCAATCCCACTTTTGAGTATATATCCAAAGGAAATGAAATCACAATCTCAAAGAGATATCTACAGCCCATGTTCATTGCAGCATTATTTAGAATAGTCAAGACAGGGAAACAACCTAAGTGTCCATGGACAGATGAATGGATAAAGAAGATATGGTGTACACACACACACTGGAATATTATTCAGCCATGAGAAACAAGGAAATCCTGCCATTTGCAACAACATGGACGGAACGTGAGGACATTATGCTAAGTGAAATAAGTCAAACAGAGAAAGACAAATACAGTAGGTTATCACTTATACATGGAATCTAAAAAAAGCTAAACTCAGAGAAACAGAGTAGATTGGTAGTTTCCAGAGTTGTGGGGGGGAATGGATAAATGTTGGTCAAAGGGTACAAACTTCCAGTTATAAGATGAATAAGTTCTGTGGATCTAATGTACAGCATGGTGATTATATTGTAGTTAACAATACTGTACTATATAGTCGAAAGTTGCTAAGAGAGTAGATCTTAAGTGTTCTCACCACAGTAAAAAATGGTAATTATATGAGGTGATGGAGGTATTAGCTAAAGCTATGGTGGTAATCATTTTGTAATGTCTAAGCATTTTATAATACATAAGTGTATCAAATCAACACGTTGTACACCTTAAACTTACACAATGTTCTATATCAGTTATATCTCAGTAAAGATGGGAAGAAATACACTACTTTAGAAATAGCAGTGCATTATTACTTCTGAAAAGCACTAACTTCTTTTTTTAATAAATGTATTTATTTATTTGGGGCTGTGTTGGGTCTTCGTTGCTGCGCACGGGCTTTTCTCTAGTTGCAGTGAGCAGGGGCTACTCTTCGTTGCGGTGCACGGGCTTCTCATTGAGGTGGTGTCTCTTGTGGAGCACAGGCTCTAGGCACGTGGGCTTCAGTAGTTGTGGCACGTGGGCTCAGTAGTTGTGGCTCGCGGGCTCTAGAGCCCAGGCTCAGTAGTTGTGGCGCACGGGCTTAGTTGCTCCACAGCATGTGGGATCTTCCTGGATCAGGGATCAAACCCGTGTCCCCTGCATTGGCAGGCGGATTCTAAACCACTGCGCCACCAGGGAAGTCCCAGCACTAACTTTTGTACATATTTTCTCCTATTGAGATTGATATTTTGTGGTGAAATTTGCTTTGATTGCCAATTGAGCAATTTATATTTATAAAAGCATCTTACTTTAGCTAATTGTTTTTCAACTGAACAATATCAATTTAATTATTTTATTTAAAATGCTCTGGCTCCTCCCTATCCTCCAATAACCATCAGGTTTATTAGTAGCTTTAGGTTACTTCTGGATTATGTTCTATTATGAAAATGCTGAATCATTCTCCTGAGTATTTGTGCCTCTAATATATTATATATAATATGTAACATATTCCACCAGAGTTTATCCAGTTAGCAAAACAAGCAAAATTCTGAATTATTAAGGGCTAAATAAAATATTTTCGTTCTTGATGTGCAAAATAAAACAAAACAAGCCTCCAAATGACTAACAACTAAGGGATCTTGATTTAGTTAAATGGCATATACATTCCTTTAAATGAACCCTTACCTTATACACTTCTTTCATCACTTCTAGAAGAGCTTTAACATTGTGGTGACTGAATGGTTTCAGTCCAACAAAACAGGTGAGAGGCGATGGCAGTTTTAAGCATCTGGACCAGCGTGTTGAGAGAGGATGCTTGCAAAGATGCCCAACACTGCTCTGAGGGGTGTAAAATCAGCCATGATAAATATGCACCCCCCAAAAAAACTCCCTCAGCTTCTAAGTTCTTTAATGTAAAAAATAGATCATATTTTCCATTTCTGATGGCATAACCCATAAAATATCTTTGAGAAGGATAACATCCTGGACAACATTTATTACTCACAGATCTGGAGAAAAATTTTTTTTCCCTGATTAAGTATCTTTGGAATTAAAAGCTCAAATCCAGGTTTCTGAAAAAATTTGTTGATAGTTCATATTTATGCTTGATTACTTGATTGACTTCATGATTTTCAAACTGAAACTTCCATAGCGTATCTATAAAGTCTGAAAACATAGGTGAATAAACAAATACAAACGCACACACACACACACACACACACACACACACATACACTCAAGACATATAATGTCATCAAGGACATTTTTAATCTGTAAGAAATAAGATAATATTATCTATGTTTTCAGACTGTATGAGCACCTTGTATAGATGGATATATTTTTAAATTAGCTCAGCAACAATATTTTAATATCACTGAGGTTACAAACTGAATTTTTGTACCTTTAAAAGACAATTCTCAAAAACAAACATATCAAGTGTTAAAATATATTTTCAAACTAATGTAACTAAAATAGTATGACCCAGATGCATGAATGGCAGATTAATTTAGCAGAGACTTCACAAATGGAACCAAATACACATGAGAC
The DNA here is from genome assembly GCF_949987515.2 of Delphinus delphis. Lineage (NCBI taxonomy): Eukaryota > Metazoa > Chordata > Mammalia > Artiodactyla > Delphinidae > Delphinus > Delphinus delphis. The sequence continues at coordinate 8,046,070 of NC_082687.1, read as the reverse complement.
TTTAGTATATGATGAAGGTGGCATTGCATATGAGTGGGGAATGAAACAGATCATTTAATAAATGTGTGACAACTGGAAACTGATCTGAAAAAAATGAAGTTTAATCAAGATAAACTCCATATAGTTCAAAGATTTAAACATAAAAATGAAACAATGTGGAGGAGGGATAAATTGGGAGATTGGGATTGACTTATACACACTACTATATATAAAATAGATAACTAATAAGGACCTACTGGATAGCACAGGGAACTGTACTCAGTACTCTGAATGACCTGTATTGGAAAAGAATCTAAAAAAGAGTGGATATATGTATATATATATGACTGATTCACTTTGCTGTACAGCAGAAACTAACACAACATTATAAATCAGCTATACTCCAATAAAAATCAACTTAAAAAATGAAACAATAAAAATTCTAATAGGAGCATGGGAAATCTTTAAATTTCATCATGAGGTAAACTTTTTGAGGTATGACCCAAATTCAGAAACCATAAAAGAAAATGTTAATATAGTAGGCTGCATAAAAATGTTTAAAAATAATTATGCATTGCAAAAATACAACAAAATAAAAAAATTTTAGTAACCTAAAGAAAAAAATTGCAACTCATACTATGGATAAAGAATTGTCGTATATGTATAGCTGATTCATTTTTCTGTATAGCAGAAACTAACACAACATTGTAAAGCAACTATACTCCAATAAAAATTAATTTAAAAAAATAAAGTAAATAAGTGATATGGGAAGATGTGGCAAAAAAAAAAAAAGAATTGTCTTAGTAGTTTAAAAGCTTCTAAATAAAAAAGAAAGATACTAACAACAAATGGAAAACTAGGTAAGAGGGAGAACTGATAGTTTCTAGAATATGATGTACAAATGGAACTGAATATAGGAAAACCAGCACAACTTCATTCATAATGAGAAAATTCAAATTCAAATTAAGAGATTCTTGGGGACTTCCCTGGTGGCGCAGTGGTTAAGAATCCACCTGCTAATGGAAGGGACACAGGTTTGATCCCTGGTCTGGGAAGATCCCATATGCTGCGGAGCAACTAAGCCCGTGTGCCACAACTACTGAGCCTGTGCTCTAGAGCCCATGAGCCACAACTACTGAGCCTGCGTGCCACAGCTACTGAAGCCCACACGCCTAGGGCCTGTGCTCCACAACAAGAGAAGCCACTGCAACGAGAAGCCTGTGCACCGCAACAAAGAGTAGCCCCTGCTCGCCGCAACTAGAGAAAGCCCACGGGCAGCAATGAAGACACAATGCAGCAAAAGAAAATAAATTAAAAAAAAAAAAAAAAAAGAGAGAGAGATTCTTGGGAATTCCCTGGCTGTCCAGTGATTAGGACTCCACGCTTCCACTGCAGGGGGGCCCAGGTTTGATCCCTGGTCGGGGAACTAGGATCCCAAAAGGGGCGTGGCCTGCCCCCCCCAAAAAAAAAAGAGAGATTCTTCTTTTCAGAACGGTATAGACCAAAGTTTGGTTCACACTGTGGAGAAGTGTGTGGGCTGATGCTCTCATATTTATTGATTAAGTGTAAACTGGTACATCTTCTGTCAGAGCTATGTTGCCCAATTCCAAGGGTGACAATGTGAATGGTAACCACTTAAAGCTGGACAACATGGTGGCCCTGACTTCTGTGGAGGGTCATTTGGCAAAATCTCTCAAGATTTAAAATGCACATACAATTTGACCCAGTAATTCTGCTTTCTGGACATTTCCCTGCCTGTGTAAATTTATGTACGTACAAAGAAATGCATGTTAGAACTGTTATAATAGCAAAAATTTATGTATATCCTCCCAATAGAATACTACTCAACCATTAAATGGAATGAGGCAGTCGTATAGGTCCTGTAACATAATGATCTCCAAGATATACTGTTTAGTGAAAAAAGCAAGTTGCCAAAGAATGTATGCTACCATTTTTAAAAAGAATTATTATTTCTATATGTTTTTATATAGAGAGAATATCTTTCAAAGGTTACACAAGAAACTCTACTCTGTAACTGCTTTCTGGGAGGGGAACTAGGTAGCTTATGATTCACCATACATTTCACCTTCACACCTTTTAAGCTTTGGACCTTGAACATTAGCTCAAAGTTGTAAAAGGATAACCCATGGCATTGAATAAAATAAAAAACAAGAACACAAAGTTAAACATTTTTTTCCTCACCTCTGGTCAAAATGTCTAAAGTTTTAAAACAACATAAAGTTTTAAAGTATGGATTTATCTTGACTGGATACTCTATGGTTATTAAATTCTGATGTCAAGGCCATGACCAAGTCTAAGATTTACACATGCTTTGTGATGATAGAGTAATGATCATAATAGCTTTGAAACCGAGCAGGACCCTGTGGGGCGCTCCCAGGTACAAAAGGCTTTCCCGTGCCTCCTGTTTCTTGATTGTAGGAAAAAGGCTTCAACCTCCGAGACCCTCCCTGGGTTCCAAAGGGCAGATTCACACTGTTACTAATTAGGAAGTGAGAGAATGCAGAAAGGAAGGAAAGCCAGTCCGGAAACAATAGTGCAGAGATGGGGCAGGGTCCTGGTTCCTCCTCGAGGGATATACAAGACAGTCTGACACATATCTCTGAGTGCTTCTACAGGAACTAAGACCCCACCCCAGGTGGAGGATGGTAACTTCAGGCTGACCATAAGCACTGGAACCCCAGACTGGTTACAACCAGAAAGCTGATGACTGAGATTCCCAGAGCACCATCCTGTTACCTCACCACCAACCAGTCAGAAGAAAGTCACACCCTCTGCAGCCCTCCCTGAAAATTTGCCTTTAGAAACTCTTCCCTGAGACCCATCAGGGAGTTCAGGTCTTCTGAGCATAAACTGCCCGTTCTCCTTGTTTGGCACTTGAAATAAACCTTCCTCTGCCCCAAACTCCAGTGCTTCGGTTTGTTTGGCCTCACTGTGCGTCAGGCACACAAACTCGGATTTGACGATAGCTTTAGGTTAATCTTTTCAATAATGCACATACCACATATTCAAACATTTGTGTAGTATTTTGCAGTCTATCTAAACTTTGCTACAACTTCTACTTTAGACAGTGACTCTCTATTGAGAATACGGATAAAGTGACATAAAGGTAATCACACTTACTCAGGACTTGTGAAGATTGGCCAGTCATGTTATGAACAGCCTCTGCAAACGGGACCACCAGAGTCATCCAGTTCTTAGGATCATGCATGACAGGACACTCTGGGAGCAGAAGGAAGACCGATAAAGTTTCTTGGTGTGGAGAACAATATGGAAGAGTGTTGAGCAGAGGATCCCTGAGACGTGTTGTTATCTGTGGTTGAAACAGGATCAGGGAGAGGCCCAGGATATATTAGACACAGAGTATTGCAAGAAAGAAGCTATGGGACCAGAGGTGTCATGTCCACTATGTTCCAAATGGAATAATCATTTAGTTTTCCCGAAACCTACTATTCAAACTCCATCACTCCTTGTTTCCCAAATGCCCCTGAAGTAGTATGTGAGAACCATCCACCCTATTTTATATTGGGGTGAATGAAAGAAATAAAGTGAAATCACACGCCGGGACCTACTGAATGAATCATAACGAACGGTTGCTCAATCAGAAGGGATCCATATCTAGATCTCTCTGACCTAAAATTCTACCGTGGCAGAGAAAATGCCATACGTTCACCTCGCCAACCCTATGTCATCTTCCTCCGGGGCTCGCGGGCAGATGGCATTGCCCAGCCTCCCCTGCAGTTAGGTGGGCCCATGCGACCGGGTTCTAGCTAACAGAATGTGAGGGAAGGCGATGTGTGACACTTCCAGGCTTGGCCCCTAAGGCCTCCCATGTGACCTTTCATACCCTCTTTCCCCATCTGCCAACCAACACAAAAGACCTGCTGGAGAATTTCGTGGCCCTGGGGCCTAGAATGACAGAAAGGAGACTGAGTCACCCCGGAATGAACCTGGGCAGGGGGGGAAGGGTGGTAGAATTTGCCACCCCCAGATATGCCACTCCAACACGAGGGTTATTTTAAGCTGAAGGCAAGTGAGAAAAAGCAGACGTGGAATGAGCTCTCTGGCCTCTCCCATCTACCTGAAAACAGAACATAAATTCCCCTTGTGAAGGTGCCCTCCTGTCCCCAGCTTCCCGTCCCAGGAAGGGGATAACAACCTGACTAGCAGAGATGAGCTGGCGCTGAGGAAGGCTCTACACCGCAAACCTCACTAACTAGACCTTAGCCACCATTGCTTTCTTCGTGTATTTTCCTTCCCACCATTTGCCAACCCAGAAGCTCAAAGTCCGTATCTTTTGTCTTCTCGCTTCTCTACAAAATTACTGTTCTTCACTAAGATGCTTTAGAAGCCCAAGTTCTAACCAGTCCTTAAAGTTACTCATCACTGAGTATTTCCATGTATAAGTGGGATGCACATGTTAATAAACCTGTTTTTCTCTTGTTCTTCTGTATTTTCTCAGTGTAATCTGTGAGGCCCCAGCCAATGAAACTAAGGTAAGGAGAGCAAAAGTAATTGTTTTCCTTCCCTACAGGTGCCTCCTATAGCAACCCTCTTTGGACTTTGGTGTGAGAAAAAAAAAAAAAAATCTTCACTGTGTGAATTGCCCATTGAGATTTGGAAGTTGTCTGGAGAAGCTCATGTCTGGAGGAGGTAATCAAGAGGATGTTGACCCTCAAGCTGGACCTGGGCAATCACATGGTCCTCACCCACTCCCGTCTGTTTGGAATGCATGCTCTGCCCACTGTTCCCATAGTGGGAGCTGTTCCAAGGATGCAGCCTTGAGAGAGTAAGGTGTTGCCGAGACTATGTGGACAGTATACGTGACTGAACCCAGCAGTTAATGCCTCTATATGAACTTCAGGATTCGGGCGGGCGGGTGCAGATCTACTCATCTTGCGGCCACCCAAGACAAGCCTTGTAAGTTCCCTTGCTTATTAAACCTGCTACCTTCCAATCTGGAGGGGCTGCCTCTTTCTTCAGTCCTTCCTTGTCCTCTGAGCACAGGGGGTGGTTTCTGAACCAACAGCTTATGTATTCTCTCTAACAGACCTTAGATACTCTTAACTGTGAGTATCTGCCTCCACATGTCCTAAGCATTGTTAGATGATACATGCAACGATAAACTGTGAAGTACTGTATACTAGTATTACACTGATGTTCTTACAATTTGTTTTTTCATATATCCAGAAGAACATGACTTCTGCGGAATGCTAGTAGGTGTACATGGGAAAACAGTGTCACAAAGTCAAATAACTTTGAGAAAAATAGGGTCAAAAAAGCTAGATTTCTTTCAGTATATGACATCATAGAGTCTTTGATTTACTTACGTGCATCACGACTCCATAATAGTATGCGGTGTTCCTAAAGCTGCTTCACTAAGAACCCCTCTTCATAGAGCATTCTGTGAAATGTTTCTTAGAACTCACACCGGGAAGAGCACCCCAAGTGATCTCCCACATAACCTAAATATTTATTTTAAAAATATACCTGATCACCTACACTATTCTTATTTTTTCATCTTGAAAATAAAAATAGGGACTTCCTTGGTGGTCCCATGGGTAAGACTAAGCGCTCCCAATGCAGGGGGCCCAGGTTTGATCCCTGTTCAGGGAACTGGATCCCACATGCCGCAACTAAGACCTGACGCAGCCAAATAAAATATAAATAAATATTTTAAAAAGTAAATAAATAAAAAGTGTCTACTGCATATTAAGGAACACTCTCCCCCTTTCCCTTCCAAATGTAGGGACCCCAAACGGTATAAAGATGATTTTCAACTGAAGACGTCAGAGATTCAGCTGTTGTGGAAAGAAGCCTTCAGAGCTTTTCTCATCTAACTAAAGGCAGAGGCTTCGAAGGGTGAAGCAGCTATAAATCCTCTCCTGGGTGGGCAGGCGAGAGAGCTTCACTGCCAGGAAAAAGACCCCGCACTTGCACTTGGATGAGAAATTGCAGAAACAAACGTTATCACAAGCTATCCTATCTTCCATGTGTCCCCCTAAATGCCCATCTGTCTCCCAATGGAAATTGTTTCATTTATTTCTCCCCCTTCCCTAAAGTTGGTATATAAACCCTCATTCCTAGCTGCTCTTCACAAGTAGAACTTCTCTTTTCTGTTAATCTGTCTATTCTTAATCGGTAGGTCCCAAAACATATGAATCCCAAACTAGTACTCTTTTCATAAGTTATGCCTCTCAAGCACTGTTTTTCTCATATTGAAAATAAAAACACTGTATCTACTGTACATTTAAGCATGCACAGCGCCTAATACAGTGTCTGGCATATAGTAACCTCATAATAAACACTAGCCCCTCCCCATCACACTTCCATCTCACTCAACTCCTAACAAAAGTAAACTGTAATCATATCGGTTCCTGTAAAGAAATTCTATTGATCTATTTCTCAAGTGAATATTGGTTATTACCAAAGAAGAAATCCATTCTTTTTTTGTTAACTTCTCGCCACTTCTAAGTCCACATCAATGGAAATAGTTTCTCCAGATTCTCTTTGGATGCAAGAAATGCAAAAAAAACCACATAAACAGATGTAAAGGAATATTCCTAACTTCATATACCATTAGGTATAATTTTATTTTACTATATATCATATATTATCTTTTTTCTTAAAGCTTGCATTCTTTCAAAATAATCAATTTACTTGGCACAAAAAAAAGTTATAAAGTCTATGTTCTCCTAATAGAGAATAGGTAACAATTTATTATCTCAAGTTTGGGCTGCAAGAATAGCAAAAGTTTACATGCTGCGTCTGAGTGCTGAAACCATTTACCCTCACACTCAGCCTGCGCACCGAGAACTGGAACTCCCTAACCCCACCTATCTTACCATCTATATTTATATTACTTTGGGATTCCACTGTTTCATTAGCATGACTTTACTATTCCAAGACACCCTTGCCCAAGCAAACGGCTTGATTGTTCATTTTAGGAACTTCCTGAAAAGACCCATTAACTCTACCACGGAAAGCAATCAACAGTTTACGCCCTAAAATTCTTCGCATCTCTTGTCTCAAAATCCTTGCCTTGGGCTTCCCTGGTGGCGCAGTGGTTGAGAGTCCGCCTGCCGATGCAGGGGATGCGGGTTCGTGCCCCGGTCCGGGAAGATCCCACATGCCGCAGAGCGGCTGGGCCCGTGAGCCATGGCCGCTGAGCCTGCGCGTCCAGAGCCTGTGCTCCGCAATGGGAGAGGCCACAACAGTGAGAGGCTCGCTTACCGCAAAAAAAAAAAAAAAAAAAAATCATCCTTTCCTTGCTGTTTCCAACCGTCCTGGATTGTAGTATCTTTCCTCAATCCTGATGAAGTCCCCAATCCTCCCCTCCCACACTGAAAGACCTGCCTTAATCCAAACTGTTGATTTAAAAAAATTCAGACCTGGCCATTCTCCTCAGAAATACTACCAAGGCTTTCTTTGCCTAGGTGTGGCATTTCCCTGGGTTGTGTTGGTAATATTTGAGGAGCTTGCACTCTGTAGGACGATTTGTCTTTATAATGTACTATTAAATATTTCATGCTTGCTAGATTAACCAATCAATTGTAATACTAGGCCTAAAACATTTATGCAAGTACCAAAACAGAGTACTGTAAATTTCCCTGTAAAATAAATTCTCCTTTGCAGCCTTTGGCGTCTTAAGATCAAACCTTCAGGTTTATCACTCCTGGGAAGGGGACATGGAGACACTTTAGAAAGATAATTTTCTTAGTGTAGAAAAGATTCTCCTCTAGGTAATGAGAATTAGCTTGAGGCTACAGTGGGGAAGAAACAGGATACATTACATGGTAGAGTCCCCTCCTTCCTAGGCTAGAAGGATGGCAAGAAGAGGATGGCAAATGGGAGAGAAAGCCGGCAGAGGGAAGCAGTGTCTTGATTTCTCATCTCCTGCCTTTGGCCGGGATGTGTAGAGATGAATAGGGATGCCTCTGGGGACTCTAGAATGATAACTGCCTCGTGAGCTGTGGTGGGCAGGCATGACACTCATCTTCCCTGGGCTTCTCTGGTTCCCAGGTGAAGCTGTTGGACCCAACAGTTCCTCCAGTCTCCCTGAGGAATGGCTGGGAATGCAGCTGGGTTAAGAACCAAAGGGACAATGGCGGGGGGGGGGGCGGGGGGAAAGGGAGGGCAGGTTACTTAGAGGCAAGAAGTACCTGCAACAGGGGTTAAGCGAATAGTGAGTACCGCCTAGCGGCGGATGTGTACAGCTATCTTCTGAGGCCAAGTCAACAAGGGAGGGACAGGACCTGACCTAGCGAAGGAGGATAGAGACGAGCGACACCAGCTGCGGACAGACCTGCAGGGCACCGGCCTCCGGAGAAGACAGAGGGCAGCCTAAGGGCCCCTTTATGCTACTATTCCCCCTCCCCTCCCTCGTTACTGCTAAAGTAATTAAACAAGGAGGCCATTACACTGCAGTGGCTCCAGTGCCATGGTGGCCTATAAAAGCAACCCAAAATCTAAGCCTGTAAGTGCCTCAAAGTTATGAATCAAAAGCTAAGGGCAGCCAATCACAAAAAGCCCAGTAGGCTTTGAGTTATAGCCAGTCAAATAGCTTCCTTTCTTCGTTTCTGTACCTTCTCCGTATGTCTCTCCCTGAGCTCCTCTCGCCGGTGCACTCTTAGGCAATTCTGAATTGGTGCTGCGTGATTCAAATTGATGTTCGCTCAAACAAACTTACAATTTTTAATATGCCTCACTTTATCCTTCAGTAGTTCCCAGGTGCAGTATTGGAGCGCATAGAGGGAGGCGAAGAAACAGAAGACCAAACATTGAGCGATTTAAGAGAGGAATTGTTTAAACTACTGAATCAGACCAAGTGTCAAACCAAGTAGGAGAGAAGTTAGATTCTCCTCTGTGGTAGTAAGACTAGTTAAAGATAAAATAAATAGAATCTGTTTTCCTTACTGATCTCAAAATAAGAGCTTCAGAGCACAGGCCTGGCCTCTAAGTACAAAAGCAATGTTCGAATGAACTGATCACTCCTAGATGCAAAGATTCTGAAAAAAACACCATTCCTGCCAATCAGACAGCAGAGAAGGGCAGGGCAGAGGCAGTGAACAAGGTAAATTAGAAATTACAACTTGCAGTGGTCCAATAGGAAACTACTTTACAAAAATGGGAGAATTCTGTAACAACCTATGGAGTTTTCAATGTTGGATTCTTTTTTGTTCATAGATAACAAAATGCACATATTAAAATGACTGAGTCGAAACATTTCATTTTAAATATCCCCCAGTGTTTTAAATAAAGTTAAGTCTCATGTAAATGTTACCTTTTCTTTAAAAACTTGCAGTCAGACAAGCAGGAGATGAAAATATCACTCTAATTTCCCTGCAAACATAATAAGACAAGGTTAAGTCACAACATACTATAAGCATATCCCTTTTATCTTACCAAATACTGTATGTAACTGATGACATGGAACCATTGTTAACGAAAATAACTGCTCTCTTAAGAGTCCTCCAAATTCTGGGTATACTTTGTGCATGTGACTGCTAAATCTCACCAAAACCCTTCATAGTTGATTTGATCAAGTCATCTAGATTTAAATAAAACGCATCTTTCTGAAAACAGAAACTTCTGGAGCTCCAGAGAATAAACTATGAAGCTATAAAAACAGTCTGCCCTGGGAAAGGCTTTGTGGCATAGAAAGTATTTTTGATTCACTCCTGCATCTTCCTCACCTATCAAAGTGCCTGGCATATTGTACATCCTCAATATACCTCTGTTAAAGAAATGATGAATGAATGAATAAAATGACTTCTTCAAACTAAGAGATGGTAGAAGAGAACCATGATTAAAATGCAAATGCCTTCATGACAAAGCCAAATCCTCTCTCTTATGTCTAGGATAAAATGACCAAGGCTTCAGAACCAAATAAAAGTGCTTTCTCCTTTTTTTTTGGGCTGTGCCACACGGCTTGCAGGGTCTTAGTTCCCGAAACAGGGATCGAACCTGGGCCCCCAGCAGTGAAAGCGCAGAGGCCTAACCCCTGGACCGCCAGGAAATTCCCAGTTTCTACTCTGTCAGACAGAGCCACCTCTCAGTCACTTACTTCATGCTCTGCACTTCCTCTTGCCACTGCCATCCATTTTTCTGTCAGCGACTGGTTAATTCCGCTTATTTCTGGCAGGGTTTTCCTGGAAACGTTGGTGGAACTAGTATCCTTCTAGGAAGAAAGAAAAGAATGATCAGGAAAATACACACACATTAAGTAGTGAGTAAAACACAGGTGGGAGATGGGCCCCCATCCTCTCAGACAGTGGGGTTTTGTGGGAGGAGCCAGAGCATCAGACTGGCCTGGCGCTTCCATTTTCTAGCCTTGGCCACTTTGCTTGGTCCAAGCCTTAGCTTTGTTATTTAAAAAATGAGATAACACAAAAGAACTGAAGACAGGGACTCAAACAGATACTGTATGTCAATATTCATTGCAGCATTATCCACAATAGCCAAAAAGATGGGAACAACCCACGTCCAGCAACAGCATCAACAGATGAATATGGTACATCCATACAATGGAATATTACTCGGCCATGAAAAGGAAGGAAGTTCTGACACATGCTGCAACATGGATGAACTGTGAAAACGCTACGCTGAGTGAAATAAGCCTGATACAAAAGGACAAATATTGCACAATTCCACTTATATGAAACAGGCTAATTCATAGACAGAAAGGGTATTAGAGGTTACCTGGGGTTACAGGTAGTGGGGAATGGGGAGTTATTATTTAATGGTTCAAAGTTTCTGCTTGGGGAGAAAAAAGAGTTTCTGCTTGGGGTAATGAAAACAGTTTTAGAGGTAGATAGCGGTGAAGGTTTTACCACATTAAAAAATGAGATTAAAAGATATTAGGTACACAAAGCCTTTGGATTATAGTAAGTACTCAGTAAACACTAGTTTCTTTCTGCCCTTTAATCATCCACAGGTTTTTGCTTTTATATCCGTGGTTTTCAAACTGATAACAGAATCACCTAGTGATCTTGTTAAAGCCTAGACTGCTGGGCCCATCTCCACAGTTTTCGATTCAACAGGTCAGGCGTGGAGCTCAAGAATCTGCATCTAGCAAATTCCCAGGTGATGCTGAGGCTGCCGATTTGGGGACCACATTTTTGAGAACCATCGTTCTACATAGTATTTGAAACCAAATGGCTCAACCAGAGGTGTCAGAAATCACTGTCTGGAGAGAAAAACCTGTCTTTAATATATTTTTCCAAGGACATTAGCGCTCTGCTCTGTAATATACCTCTGCTTCCACTAACTTATAGTAAATCAGGGAATTCTGCATCACTTTTGTTTAATGCTTAGCTAAAGACCTTTTGAAAAAGATGTATTACCGTGACTCCCAAAGTTCCCTTCACTGTCTTGATCTGAGTCCTGGGTGTTCCCTGGAGTTCAACCATGAGGAAGCTTTTTTCCCTCCACCATCCCAGGGACCTTAGGACGATGAGGTGCTCCCTACTGGCATTTACAGACCATTTCTTCTACTTTCTTCTTCAAAATCCCGGCTCCTCTGAAGCACATAACAACAGACTGTATCACCTGCCAAAGTCCTAGTCACGACCCTTCAATCACTGGAAACTTTAGCACCTTGCTGCCTGTCTTCCTCAGCACATCCACGCCTGTCATCATTCTTCCTGTCCTTCTTGGCAACTTCGTCCTTCATGAACCCAGTTTATTGCCCCTCTTGATCTCTCAGTTCTTTATCTTGTCTCCACTCTCTTCCTTTGCTCCACTGCAGCCACCCAGGCCCTGGGTCGGGGCTTCTAAACTGATCCGCCTGGCATTTTGCGTCTGATAATTCTCTGTTGTGAGCGGCTGTCTTGTGCATTGCAGGATGTTTAGCAGCAGCCCTGGCCTCTACCCACCTGATGCCAGTAGCAGCCACCCCGACATACATGCTCCTCCCTCAGGACAACCTCAGCTGAGCACAGACATTGCCAGGTGTTTCCAGGGGCGCAAAACCACTCCTAGTTGAAAACTATTGCCCTAGATAAAGGTGATATTCTGTACTTTATAATCACCAGTCATTGTTCCAGGGACTTCCCTGGTGGTGCAGTGGTTAAGAATCCACCTGCCAATGCAGGGGACACGGGTTCGAACCCTGGTCCAGGAAGATCCCCCATGCCGCAGAGCGACTAAGCCCGTGCGACACAACTACTGAGCCTGCGCTCTAGAGCTCGTGCTCCGCAACGAGAGAAGCCACCGCAGTGAGAACCCTGTAGAGAAAGCCCACATGCAGCAACAAAGACCCAACACAGCCAAACAAACAAACAAAAATTGTTCCACCTTCTAAATTTCCATTAGAAACATTCTCCTCTCTGATCATCATACACCATCCTTCGAATTCACTGACTTCAGAGTGGAACTCCCAGGCTAACATTCTTTGATGCTGGAATGAGTTAAGACTTGGGGGCTGTTGGGATGAAATGAATGTATTCTGCATGCAAGAAGGACATGAATTTGAGGGGGGCAGTGGCAGAACGTTATGGACTGAGTGTTTTCCCCCCAAATTCATATATTGGAATCCTAACCCCCAATGTGATGGTATTAGGAGGTAGGGCCTTTGGAAAGTGATTGGGTCATGAGGGTGGAGCCCTCAGGAATGGAACTAGTGCCCTTTATAACAGACCCCAGAGAGCTCTTTCACCCCTGTTCCTTCTGCCACATGAGGATACAGTGAGAAGACAGCCATCTGTAAACCAGGAAGCAGGCCCTCGCCAGACATCAAATCTGCCATCATCTTTTTTTTTTTTTTGGCCACACTGTGCAGCTTGCGGGATCTTAGTTCCCAGACCAGACCAGGGATCGAACCCCGGGCCACAGCAGTGAAAGTGTCAAGTCCTAACCACTGGACCACCAGGGAATTCCCAAATGTGCTGTCATCTTAATCCCAGACTTCCCAGCCTCCAAAACTGTGAGAAATAAACTTCTGTTTATAAACCACTCAATCTATGGTATTTTGTTATAGCAGCCCGAAGAGACGAAGACACTTTAGAGTGGAATCCACTCCAACATTCTTTGAGGCCACTGGGCTCTCCAATCCGTCAACCCTATTGTTTGTTCATTATCTATCCTACCCAGCTTAGGTTCTACGGTCAGCAGTGTAATCAGTCATTTGCAAATACCTCCAAGTCTTCTGTCCCTTTCCTATTGTACTTACCTAGCAAAAGTCCACCTGTAGTTAACCTTCAATCTGAATTACTCCAAAGGAATCCAAGCAGCTTAACATCAATGGAGAAAAACAAACACCTGTGCCGACTGATTTCACCTTATGCCCTACAACCACAGATTTCAAATGGTCACTCTATACTGTCTCGTAATCTCCCACGATGTTCACTGTCTCACTCTGAGTCACTATTGCACACTTTCCGTTTATTCCTAAACCTGTAGCAATCTTCCTCTGCTTCACTAAGTTTCAAATAAGGACCGTGCCTTGTGCATCACTGAGAAAACTGAAACAATCAGGGAAGAACTAATCACCTTCCCACAAGCAACCTACCCTCACCTCCACTGTTCCTCATCTGAACAGAATAAAAATTTCTGCCCAAAGCCCTACGTGCCACACTGGACGCCTGGCCCTGCTTCCTGGCTCCTATTCTGGGACAGTATTACCTCTACAATCATTCCCTCTTTCTCGTGCATCATCACTTTCTCCTCCTGAACTGGATCGTTCTCACTGGCATACAAACATACCTTAATATCACCCATCCAAACAACAACAGAACTTCTCTAAGTGGGAAACACAAGAGAAGGGAAGGACCTACAAAAACAAACCCAAAACAATTAAGAAAATGGTACTAGGAACATACATATCGATAATTACCTTAAACGTGAATGGATTAAATGCTCCAACCAAAAGACACAAGCTTGCTGAATGGATACAAAAACAAGACCCATATATATGCTGTCTACAAGAGACCTACTGCAGACCTAGGGACACATACAGGCTGAAAGTGAGGGGATGGAAAAAGATATTCCATGCAAATGGAAATCAAAAGAAAGCTGGAGTAGCAATACTCATATCAGACAAAATAGACTTTAAAATAAAGAATGCTACGAGAGACAAGGAAGTACACTACATAAACATCAAGGGATCAATCCAAGAAGAAGATATAACAATTATAAATATATATGCACACAACATAGGAGCACCTCAATACATAAGGCAACTGCTAACAGCTATAAAAGAGAAAATAGTAACACAATAATAGTGGAAGACTTTAACACCTCACTTATGCCAATGGACAGATCATCCAAAATGAAAATAAATAAGGAAACAGAAGCTTTAAATGACACAATAGACCAGATAGATTTAATTGATATTTATGGGACATTCCACCCAAAAAAAACAGATTACACTTTCTTCTCAAGTGCGCACAGAACATTCTCCAGGATAGATCACAACTTGGGTCACAAATCAAGCCTCAGTAACTTTAAGAAAATTGAAATCATATCAAGCATCTTTTCTGACCCCAATGCTAAGAGATTAGAAATGAATTACAGGGAAAAAAACGTAAAAAACACAAACACGTGGAGGCTAAACAATACATTACTAAATAACCAAGAGATCACTGAAGAAATCAAAGAGGAAATCAAAAAATACCTAGAGACAAACGACAATGAAACACGATGATCCAAAACCTATGGGATGCAGCAAAAGCAGTTCTAAGAAGGAAGTTTACAGCTATACAAGTCTACCTAAAGAAACAAGAAACATCTCAAATAAACAATCTAACCTTACACCTAAAGGAACTAGAGAAAGAAGAACAAACAAAACCCAAAGTTAGCAGAAGGAAAGAAATCATAAAGATCAGAGCAGAAATAAATGAAATAGCAACAAAGAAAACAATAGCAAAGATCAATAAAACTAAAAGCTCATTCTTTGAGAAGATAAAAAAATGTATAAACCATCAGCCAGACTCATCAAGAAAAAGAGGGAGAGGACTCAAATTAATAAAATTAGAAATAAAAAAGGAGAAGTTACAACAGACACTGCTGAAATACAAAGCATCCTAAGAGACTAGTACAAGGAACTCTATGCCAATAAAATGGACAACACGGAAGAAATGGACAAATTCTTAGAAAGGTATAGCCTTCCAAGACTGAACCAGGAAGAAACAGAAAATATGAACAGATCAATCACAAGTAATGAAATTGAAACTGTGATGAAAAATCTTCCAACAAACAAAAGTCCAGGACCACACGGCTTGACAGGTGAATTCTATCAAACATTTAGAGAAGAGCTAACACGCATCCTTCTCAAACTCTTCCCAAAAACTGCGGAGGAAGGAACACTCCCAAACTCATTCTCTGAGGCCACCATCACCCTGATACCAAAACCAGACAAAGATACCACAAAAAAAGAAAATTACAGAAAAATATCACTGATGAATATAGATGCAAAAATCCTCAACAAAATACTAGCAAACAGAATCCAACAACACATTAAAAGGATCATACACCATGATCAAGTGGGATTTATCCCAGGGATGGATGTATTCTTCAGTATATGCAAATCAATCAATGTGATACACCATATTAACAAATTGAAGAAGAAAAAACCATATGATCATCTCAATAGATGCAGAAAAGGCTTTTGACAAAATTCAAGACCCATTTATGATAAAAACTCTTCAGAACGTGGGAATAGATGGAACCTACTTCAACATAATAAAGACCATATATGACAAACCCACAGCAAACATCATTCTCAATGGTGAAAAGCTGAAAGCATTTCCTCTAAGATCAGGAACAAGACAAGGATGTCCACTCTTGCCACTATCATTCAACATAGTTTTGGAAGTCCTAGCCATGACAATCAGAGAAGAAAAAGAAATAAAAGGAATCCAAATCGGAAAAGAAGACGTAAAACTGTAACTGTTTGCAGATGACATGACACTATACATAGAAAATCCTAAAGATGCCACCATAAAACTATTAGAGCTAATCAATGAATTTGGTAAAGCTGCAGGATACAAAATTAATGTACAGAAATCTCTTGCCTTCCTATACACTAATGATGAGAAATCTGAAAGAGAAATTAAGGAAACACTCCCATTTACCATTGCAACAAAAAGAATAAAATACCTAGGAATAAACCTACCAGGGAGACAAAAGACCTGTATGCAGAAAACTATAAGACACTGATGAAAGAAATTAAAGATGATACAAACAGATGGAGAGATATACCATGTTCTTGGATTGGAAGAATCAACGTTGTGAAAATGACTCTACTACCCAAAGCAATCTACAGATTCAATGCAATCCCTATCAAACTACCAATGGCATTTTTCACAGAAGTAGAACAAAAAATTTCACAATTTGTATGGAAACACAAAAGACCCTGAATATCCAAAGCAGTCCTGAGAAAGGGAAATGGAGCTGGAGGAATCAGGCTCCCTGACTTCAGACTATACTACAAAGCTACAGTAATCAAGACGGTATGGTACTGGCACAAAAACAGAAATACAGATCAATGGAACAGGATAGGAAGCCCAGAGATAAACCCATGCACATATGGTCACCTTACCTTTGATAAAGGAGGCAAGAATATACAGTGGAGAAAAGACAGCCTCTTCGAAAAGTGGTGCTGGGAAAACTGGACAGGTACATGTAAAAGTATGAAATTAGAACACTCCCTAACACCATACAGAAAAATAAACTCAAAATGGATTAAAGACCTAATTGTAAGGCCAGACACTATAAAACTCTTAGAGGAAAACGTAGGTAGAACACTCTATGACATAAATCACAGCAAGATCCTTTTTGACCCACCTCCTAGAGAAATGGAAATAAAAACAAAAATAAACAAATGGGACCTAATGAAACTTCAAAGCTTTTGCACTGCAACGGAAACCATAAACAAGACCAAAAGACAACCCTCAGAATGGGAGAAAATATTTGCAAATGAAGCAACTGCCAAAGCAGTCTTGAGGGGAAAAACCGGAGCTGGAGGAATCAGACTCCCTGACTTCAGAATATACTACAAAGCTACAGTAATCAAGACAATATGGTACTGGCACAAAAACAGAAACATAGCTCAATGGAACAAGATAGAAAGCCCAGAGATAAACCCACGCACCTATGGTCAACTAATCTATGACAAAGGAGGCAAGGATATACAATGGAGAAAGGACAGTCTCTTCAATAAGTGTGCTGGACAGCTACATGTAAAAGAATGAAATTAGAACACTCCCTAACACTGTACACAAAAATAAACTCAAAATGGATTAGAGACCTAAATGTACGACCGGACACTATAAAACTCTTATAGAGGAAACCATAGGAAGAACACTCTGTGACATAAATCACCACAAGATCTTTTTTGATCCACCTCCTAGAGTAATGGAAAAAAAAACAAAAATAAACAAATGGGACCTAATGAAACTTAAAAGCTTTTGCACAGCAAAGGAAACCATAAACAAGACGAAAAGACAACCCTCAGAATGGGAGAAAATATTTGCAAACAAATCAACAGACAAGAGATTAATCCAAAATATATAAACAGCTCATGCAGCTCAATATTAAAAAAACAAACAACTCAATCCAAAAATGGGCAGAAGACCTAATAGACATTTCTCCAAAGAAGACATACAGATGGCCAAGAAGCACATGAAAAGCTGCTCAACATCACTAATTATTAGAGAAATGCAAGTCAAAACTACAATGAGGTATCACCTAACACCAGTTAGAATGGGCACCATCAGAAAATGTACAAACAACAAATGCTGGAGAGGGTGTGGAGAAAAGGGAACCCTCTTGCACTGTTGGTGGGAATGTAAATTGATCCAGCCACTATGGAGAACAGTATGGAGGTTCCTTAAAAAACTAAAAATAGAATTACCATATGATCCAGTAATCCCACTACTGGGCATATACCCAGAGAAAACCATAATTCAAAAAGACACATGCACCCCAATGTTCACTGCAGCACTATTTACAATAGCCAAGTCACAGAAGCAACCTAAATGCCCATCGACAGATGAATGGATAAAGAAGATGTGGTACATATATACAATGGAATATTACTCAGCCATAAAAAGGAACATAATTGGGTCATTTGTTGAGACGTGGATGGATCTAGAGACTGTCATACAGAGTGAAGTAAGTGAGAAAGAGAAAAACAAATATCATATATTAACGCATATATGTGAAACCTAGAAAAATGGTACAGATTAACCGGTTTGCAGGGCAGAAATAGAGACACAGATGTAGAGAACAAACGTATGGACACCAAGGGACAAAAGCGGCAGGGGATGGGGGTAGCGGTGTGATGAATTGGGAAACTGGGATTGACATGTATACACTGATGTGTATAAAATGGATGACTAATAAGAACCTGCTGTATAAAAAAAGAATTAAGAGAGATATTTTAAAAAAAAGAATGCAAAGAAGCTTTAGGAAAAGCTTTACCAGTTTGGTTGGTGCACATTTTCCTTTTTATGTTTCCAAAAGCCTGATGCATGATAAAAATATATGATCAATTAAGTCTAAAAAAAAAAAAAATACCAATAGGGCTTCCCTGGTGGCGCAGTGGTTGAGAGTCCGCCTGCCAATGCAGGGGACACGGGTTTGTGCCCCGGTCCGGGAGGATCCCACATGCCGTGGAGTGGCTGGGACCGTGAGCCATGGCCGCTGAGCCTGCGCGTCCGGAGCCTGTGCTCCGCAACGGGAGGGGCCACAACAGTGAGAGGCCCGCGTACCGCAAAAAAGGAAAAAAAAAAAAATCAAGTTCTTCTGATGCTACTCAGAGAAATGCCAACACATGTCAGATTTCTGTAAGTTATTACATCTAAGTTTTCTTTTTAACTTTAAATGCATTAAAATGAACCCCAGTGCATTAAACTCAACAGGTATCATTCTTTTTTTAAAAAATATCTTTATTGGAGTATAATTGCTTTACAGTGGTGTGTTAGTTTCTGCCTTATAAAAAAGTGAATCAGCTATACATATATCCTCTCCTCTCTCTTGTGTCTCCCTCCCATCCTCTCTATCCCACCCCTCCACGTGGTCGCAAAGCACCGAGCTGATCTCCCTGTGCTATGCGGCTGCTTCCCACTAGCTATCTATTTTACATTTGGTAGTGTATATATGTCCATGCCACTCTCTCACTTCGTCCCAGCTTACCCTTCCTCCTCCCGGTCCTCAAGTCCATTCTCTACATCTGCGTCTTTATTCCCGTCTTGTCCCTAGGTTCTTCAGAACCTTTTTTTTTTTTTTTCAGATTCCACATATATATGTGTGTTAACATACGGTATTTGTTTTTCTCTTTCTGACTTACTTCACTCTGTATGACAGACTCGAGGTACAGGTATCATTCTTATTCAAAAAATTACTTCCTGATGACACACAGGAGATCCAGGAAGACTTTTTTTACCTTCTGATAATGCCAGGGAGTGGTAGCATCCACAGGAGACTTGTATAATTTTCATACCAGTCAGAGTTTCTATCTTCCTATAATAAAAATGATACAAAATCTATTAATCCTTCTTCAGATTGGGTCACCAAGTGGACTACAGATATTTTAACTTATTTTCTTGTATTTCTGTACTATTGGGTTGGCCAAAAAGTTCGTTCGGGGGTTTCCATAACATCTTATGGAAAAACCCGAACGAACTTTTTATTCCAAAGCCTTCAAGCTATTTTAACGTGTCATCAACATGTACAAAGGTGCAGGGCAGAATCCAGAACAATATATAATTCAAAAGGGAATTGGGCTTTTGAATTATTGGGCTTTTCACACATTGTATAATGTACTAACTTTTATGCTATACTTATCAGCCTAAAAGAAAACTAAATTTCTTCACACACATATAGTCCAGGGCTTTAGAATTTATAGAGCACTGTCACCTACAACACCTATCTCACCCTGTGAGATAAAGATACCACTAGGCGGGCTTCCCTGGTGGCGCAGTGATTGAGAGTCCGCCTGCCGATGCAGGGGACACGGGTTCGTGCCCCGGTCCGGGAGGATCCCACATGCCGCGGAGCGGCTGGGCCCGTGAGCCATGGCCGCTGAGCCTGGGCGTCCGGAGCCTGTGCTCCGCAATGGGAGAGGCCACAACAGTGAGAGGCCCGCGTACCGCAAAAAAAAAAAAAAAAAAAAAAAAAAAAAAAAAGATACCACTAGGTTGATTCCTATTAAACTGCCACTTTTGTGGATCAAAAACATAACTATCGGCAATTTCACACGGCTCAACCTAGGAAAACTCAAAGAGGTGAACTAGTATCAGTTGTAGAACAGACTCAAACCTTGGGCTTTTCATTCCAAGTTCAGTGCTCATTCCCCCAAGCCACAGCAATCTCTTTTTTTTTTTTTTTTTTTTTTTGGTTTTTTTTTGCGGTACGCGGGCCTCTCACTGTTGTGGCCTCTCCCGTTGCGGAGCACAGGCTCCAGACGCGCAGGCCCAGCGGCCATGGCTCACGGGCCCAGCCGCTCCGCGGAATGTGGGATCTTCCCGGACCGGGGCACGAACCCTTGTCCCCTGCATCGGCAGGCGGACTCCCAACCACTGCGCCACCAGGGAAGCCCCTACAGCAATCTCTTATACAATTTAATGAGCAGAGAAAGTAACAAAAGGTAACTTCCTAGCATTAAAAAACATGTTTTTGAAAATTTCCGATGCACGTAATTCATGAACACACAGTTCAGACTGCTTGTCATATCATTTGGCCTAGGAAGCTGTGTGTGAGGATGTGATTTTTTACCCCGATTTTACTAAGGAAAATATTAGGATCCAGTGGCTTATGACAAGCCAAAAGGTTATGTTGGGAGGAAAACCTTTCCTCTTCCAACTTGTGTCCCATGATTGGGGACCTGCAAATTAACTGAGTATAAACAGATTAACAGGAGAAAAGGCAAAGTTTATCTACATGTACAGACAGGAGCTCCCGTAATGGGAAATTTGTACAATAGCCTGAGTAGAGGTGTACATATATTAACTTAGCAAAAGGGATTTATTTAGGGCTTGCGTGGGAGAGGATGGAAGGTTCAATTGGGTTTTTGATGCTGATCGGGCGCTTTGTCTTTACAACGGCTGAATTCATAGGAAACTCCCTCAAAGGACGGTTAATGGCAGCTGTATCTAAAACAGGTAAAACTAAATCTTACCTGTTTTAGTCAGGTAAGATGTCTCTCTGTGAACTTTCTGTAGCTCAAAGATTTTCGCTTTAAAATAATCTTTACACCAACTCTGGAGGTCCAAGTGGGTCCCACAGTTATTTCCAGTACCTAAGATTAAAATCACAGGGTCACAGGTTCTCACTTCATGCTGCCCTGCTCTTTCATAGACTCTAATTAAATAACAACTGGTGTTATACCTTGTCTTCTTCGCCCCTCCTTCCCTCCCTACACTGTAACCTGTGAGGTTAGGGACTGTGTTTGTTATAGTCATCTTTGGACCCTGGCATCTTGCATGGTGCCTGTCACATGAAACTCAAAAATACTGAAAGAATAAATGAATGAATTAAAATACGTACTTAGGCATAAAATGTATTTCCTTAAATTCTCCAATTCCCAGCTGTCCTTCAGAACCAGATCCCACGCGAAGACCCTTCCTTTGTGACAGCCAGCCAGGGAATGCTCCTTTCCACAGCTCACCGGACCAACATACAGAGTCTCCAATGCCGGAATTTGTTCTTTAGGAACAAAAACAAAACTAAACCTCCCATAAGATTGTTCATATAATACCAAGTTTAAGAAAGTACTTTTCCTCAAAAGGAAGGGTCACTGGGATTTCCCATCTCTTCCAATGACTTTTCAATCAAGGCCTAAGGTCCACCTTAAAGGTGTGAAGGAAACAGGCTCAGTGTGTGGCACTGTCCTTATGGGAATACGGCTGCTATTTAAAAGGGTGGGCATGTGGAGGAGGGAACCTGTAAGGACTTGCTGCCCTAACATTTCTCTATGAGGGTGGAGTCAAAACCCAGCCAGATAAAGGAGAGAAGATGGGATCACCCCTCCTCCATTCCTCTGACTTCCCAGCCCTGAAGAGTGAGAACAGTGCCTCCTTTGCTAAGGGCAGGGAGCCTGCCTGACTGTGAGAGGCAGATGCCAGAGGCACTCACAGTGAAGAGTGCAGTAGCATGCCTCCCAATGGGCCAGATGTGCCCACAGATGAAAACCTCAGCACATTTCCCTACAAGACAATCCAAGCTGTTCTCCCAAAGCGTTTGTCTCTGAATTATCGGAGGTTTGAAGTTAAGCACGTCATTACTGGTAAAGTTTTTCTTAACACTTGAGTTTTCTTTTTTAATCTTGTGATCTTATCCTTTTCAATGATTTACTTTGCAAACTATGCAACGATAAAAAAAATTCCCAAAGATTCATATACTCATGGAGGTGGAAACTGGTACCTTCTTCCTGGAGAAGAATTTGGCTTTAAGTGTCACGTTCTCCCTAATTTCCACCTGAAGGGGATCAGAATATGCCACCCCAAAATACGCCACTTTGGCCTAAGGATGACTTTGAGATGAAGGCAACTGAGAATCAACAGATGCAGAAAGAGTTCTCTGCCTTCCCCTTATCAACTTAAAAGCATAAATTTGTGAAGTTGGCATGAATTTCTCCTGTGAAGGTGCACCCCCCCTTCCATACCAGGAAGAAAAGAATGCCTCTTATCACCAGAGCTGGCACTGAGATGAGTCTGCATAAACAGCCCTTAGTAAAGTAACACTTATCTTCCATTAGTTTCCCTCATATACTTCTTTTTTTTTTTTAAGATGTTCATTACTTTTATCTTTTTTTTTTAAGTTGTTTTATTTTTGGATGCGTTGGGTCTTCATTGCTGCACACGGGCTTTCTCTAGTTGCGGCGAGCAGGGGCTACTCTTCGTTGCAGTGCGCGGGCTTCTCATTGCCGTGCCTTCTCTTGCTGCGGAGCACAGGCTCTAGGTGCGTGGGCTCAGTAGTTGTGGCGCACGGGCTTAGCTGCTCCGCGGCACGTGGGATCTTCCTGGACCAGGACTCGAACCCGTGTCCCCTGCACTGGCAGGTGGACTCTCAACCACTGTGCCACCAGGGAAGCCCCTCCCTAATATATTTCAAAGACACTTCTCCACAAATGATCATCCCTCAAAACCCAAACCCCCTGTTCTTTGTTAAATGGCATATAAGCTCCTAAGGCTAACCACTTCTTGAGTTTCACTTTTCTGTGAACTCCTGTGCACATAAAATATTTCTAAAGTTGGAAGGTTTTTTCTCGTTAATCTGTCTTTGTCAGTTTAGTTCACAGGCCCTCAGTATAAGAACTAAGAGGGTAGAGGAGAAGTTTTTCCTCCAGACACATCTTTTGGAATTTATTTTAAGTAATCAGAAATTTGGTCAAATATTTACTCAATAATGTCAATCATACTATTATTTATAAAAGGCCCTGATGAGATAAAAACAAACTTCCACAAGAGGAGAATAACTGAATTGTACTGTCAGAACCTGGAACGTTACACAACAATTTAAAATTTATTTTAAAAAATATATAATAAAAGGGCAATATGTTCATGATATTATGTTTGACGAAAACGCAATTTAGAGTTAAATTCTGCATATATAAAACTGTATAATGACATGATTTTATAAAGATTAAATGTATAATAGGAAAAAAAGGCCAAAAAAATGCATCAAAATATTAGTTGTCTTTGGGTGTTAGAATCATAAGCGATTTCTTTCCCTGTGTCTCTATTGATATAATAATCAATAATAGCAAAATGCTATTATACATGTTTTTAATCTGAAGAAAAAAGACGCCCTAGGGTATTTCTGAGGGAGTTTCAGGTGTCCAAACCACAAACCACGTTTGCAAGGTCACTCTGTTCCAGACAGATTCGCAGAGGTAAGGACTGGTGCCAAAAGGCATCTCCGTCCAAGGGAACGCTGCGCAGTTTAGCGCAACTTTCAGTTTCGTTTTGAAGACGGAACAACTGGAAACCGAAACAAAGCCGAGGCGCCTCGGGAAAACGAAACGGGAGGCGTTGCGCTCAGGCTGCGCGGGGCTCCGTTCTCCCGTCTCCGGCGGCCCGCGACCCAGCAGAAGTACGGGCCGCTCCCGCCCCCAGCCGCCTGCCCGAATCTGTGCGCTCTGCCAGCTGCGGCACCCAAAGGCTAGGGACGGGCGCGCGCTGACTTCCCAGGAAACGGGAGGCTGGGAGAGCCGCGCCCTCGCTGGCGTCCCCCTGACGTCCAGCTCGCCCCGCGCGAACGGCTTTCGGGTGTCGAACCTGAGCGCCAAGTGTTGAGGAGCAGAGGGACCCCGGAGGAAGAGCGCCTCAATGTGCATCCTAGCTAAGCCCCTTGAGAGCGCTGTGACTCTGGGCAAGTCACTTCCCGATTCTGTGCCTCGGCTACCACGTCTGTGAAATGTGGACAGTAATACAGCGAATCTAATGATAATAAATTGTGTTAGAATAATGCTTAGAGTACTTAATAAAAGCATCTGCGTGCCAGCCCTTTTTTAGGCGGTTTTTGGCACTGGAAATACAAAATCCTCATGGTGCTTACATTCTCCTATTTATAAACAGATAAATAAATATTTTGTATGATGTCAAGTGGCAACGTGAAGAAAAATAAAACAGTAAAGGAATGCAGGGCGAGGGCAGAAGGAACTAGCATTTTTTTTTTTTTTTTTTTTTGCGGTACGCGGGCCTCTCACTGTTGTGGCCTCTCCCGTTGTGGAGCACAGGCTCCGGACGCGCAGGCTCAGCGGCCATGGCTCACGGGCCCAGCCGCTCCGCGGCACGTGGGATCTTCCCAGACCGGGGCACGAACCCGTGTCCCCTGCATCGGCAGGCGGACTCTCAACCACTGTGCCACCAGGGAAGCCCGGAACTAGCATTTTTTGGTAAGATATCAGGGAAGACCTCTCTGATGAAGTGACATTTGAGCAGAGAGCCAATGGGACCCGGGGAATGAGGGAATGAGTCATTCTCGTATCTAAGCGCGCAGGGTGAAGTGGAGCATTTGGAGGCTTTTGAGAAGAGAAGTGATATGATCTGACTTTAGTTTTAAAAGAATTATTCTGGCTGCCATGTAGAAAATAACAGAACAAAGACGGAAGCAGAAAAGCCAGTTAGGGGAAGCTGCTGTCAGAGCCCAGGATAGAAGGATGGCTGAGTCCAGGACTGAGGTGATATCCTAGAGGGGGAGAGAGAAGAAATGATCACATTCAACATGTTGTAAAAGTCAGAGTCCACAGATTGGCTGATGAATTGGAAATGGGAGGAAAGAAGGAAAGGGATTAGGATTACTCCGAGGTTGGCCTGAGCAACTGGGGTGAAAGGTGGTACCCTTTACTGGAGTGGGAACCCCGAGAGAGCCACCAGTTTGGGGCTGATGGATCAGCAGTCCAGTCTGGTGATAACTGTGAGACGCTTATTATACAAGGAGGCAATAAGATCAATCATTCTGGAGTTGGGGAGAGACACTGAGGCAGTCATCAAACTGGGAATCGTCAGTGTAGAGATGATACTTAAAGCCAGAAGACTGAATGAGATCACCTACGGGGTAAGTGTGTTAAGCATGTAACAGAGGACTGATCTTAGGAGGAAAACCAGGAAGGGCGGTGTGCGTAAGCAAGTGAAGAATAAGGGAATGATTAACTCTTGTCAGTTGCTTGTGGAGCAAGGTTGAGTGTTGATCTTTAGGTTTGGCCAAATGGAGGTTATTGGTGACTGACAGCATTAGCCATCACCAGCATTTTCGTTTTATTTTTCTTATTATAGCATCCATTTATATACTCTCAGCTCACCTCTCCTTACTACTATATTTTAAGTAAAGACAAGAATAAATGTCATTTGCTTTTCTACCTCAAGAGGGTCTAGCTCGTGGTAGAGGCTAATAAGTATGTATTGGACAAATGGGTTGATGAGTGGTGAGTAAATGAGTATCGGTCATACTTCTGGTTCCATTTCATTAGGTACCATAGGTAACCTTTTTCTGAATACTAATTTCCTAAATGTTTTCCACTTTCCTTAGGCATAAGACACCGAGCCCTCACATTAAGTTATTTCTTTAACATGAAATCTGCTGGAGAACTAAACTGTAAATGTACTGCATCATTTTGTGTCCCCACCACCTAGCACAGAGTGTGTCACATAAAAAGAACTCAATAAATGTTAGTGAGATAGTGAATAAATTAAAGAAATTGAGAACATTTGAGAAAAATGTAATCCCCGATTCATCTGTGTTCATGCGCTTGGAAATAGTAGCTCCCAGTTACTGAATGTCTACCATGTGTTGACTATTGTATATAAAATTTCTAATTTAATTCTTTCAACAGCTTTTCTCAGTTAAGGTTCTTTTGGCTGCAAGTGACAGAAAATATGACCTCAGCTCGCTTAAGCAAAAGGGAAATTTACTGGTAGATTGCATTATCATTATTCAGAAATATTTGCTGCCCCTCTCCACCCTATGGCATGAAGCTTGAGTATGTGAATTTGTTCTGGCCAATGGTGTGCAAGCAGGAAGCATCCTCCAGGGAGATGGTTTAGGAGCTAGTACTTATTTTCCCTACTACTCTCTTTTCCCTCTATTACAACTGGTGATTTTCCAAACATAGCTTGCTCCATCATCCTGGGTCCCAGATCAAAAACAACCTAGCAGAGTTGCAGCCATCCTGTGTAACTAAGTGAGAACTAAATCTTTGTTGTTGTAAGCCCCTGAGCTTTGGGGTGTTTGTTATCACACAGCATAATTTAGCCTCTTCGGACAGTCACATAACTGAAAAGTCCATCGTCATGGCTGATTTGGGGAAGTGCTGTCAACAAGGGCTTATACAATGTCCGAGTGACTCCACTTCTCTGTATCTCTTCCTTCTGCCTCTTGCTAACGGGACTTCATCTTCAGGCCCCAAGCAGTGTAACTGCACAATTCCAGAATCTCCTCTGAAGTGGCAAGAGGGTTACAGCAGCTCTAACCTTTATATCCAGCTCTCAGCTTCACAGCCTGCAGACAGTCTGCTCACAAACAAAAGCCATGGTGTTTAGCCATGATGCTCTCAATGGCCCAATCTGGGTCACATGTCCACTCCTGAGCCCATCAGATCTGCCTGCAAGAATCTCTCATGAGCACACGTTCTGAGAGTGCGGAGTAAGCAGATTCCCCAGTGAAAGCTGGGCATGTTGCTGGAAGAAGTGGGGGATGGATGCCAAGGAGATAAGCAACAAGGATCCTCTACATCCGTCACGGAAACTAAGCAGTATTATCATTCCCATTTTGTAGGTGAGGAATCAAGGCTCAGAGAGTTTTGCTAACTTGTCTGACGATACGTGCATATAAGTGGCAGGATTTTAACATTGACTAATTTGACTAGAAAGCCTATTTAATTTCTACTATAACATACCTGTTGACCTTTAACAAATAGAATGCCATATATTTCTCCAGCAAAGGTGGGTTTGTTTGGGATCAGCGAAGAATTGCAGTCTGGGGTCTGCACTCATGGTGACCCATGTGCAAATCCCCCCATGGCAAGAGAAGGAGAACACTTTTATAGAGGGAAAAGGAAGTTGGGAGGCCCGTAGTACGCTAAGAGTCCATGGCTTTTCATTGGCTGAGTCCTTGCCAGAGAAGTCCTTTTTCTTCCTGCTGGGCTCTGCTATTGTCCAGGGCTTGAGAGCTCCCCCTTCTGGTATCGCAAGTCCATTTAATTGAGGTTTGTTATAATAATTTTTGCACACTTTTGAGTCCCTGACCTCTCCTCTCGGGCCCCCTTTGGGTTAATGGCGCATCCTCACAACCCTTCCATCTAGATAATTCCAATTCATCGTATATTCTCTCCCCATTGCAAAATCCTCCCCGAATCAATTAGTTGCTGAAGGATGCAGGCTCATATCAGAATCATATTTTCTATGCACCTTATATCTTCACCACTCCTACCCTGGTTCAGTTCTTCTGCAATAACATCTCACATGTCTGTATCTCTAATATCTGGCATCTCTAATCAATCTTTTACTTTCTCCTAAGAGTTATCTGCAGAAAACACAGTTCTGATCATGTCACTTAACTGTTCTAATCGTTGTTGGCCTATTGCTACAGAAATAGTACACACAAAATCCTTTGTGTATAATCTAAGGCCCTCCATGATCTGCTTGTTTGATGTTTCCAGCTGCATTTCAGCAGCAATTACAGACATATCTTGTTCTCTCTCTCTCTCTGTCTACTGTCACAACGAACAACTTGCCTTTTCCTCCCTGATTTTTTCCAAATCCATCCCTTTGTTCACTTGAGAAGAGGAATTTCCTCCTCTCCATTTGTTTACAGAAATAGTATGTCTTAAATGCTTCATCTCTGTGAAGTTCTTCTTGGACTCCACAACATCAATTACCCCCTTCTGGGCTCCTACAACAAATGATGACCTCAGTACGTACACACTCCCATGATTTCACTCTGTACGGCTATGTTATTTCACCTTTGCCCAACCTTTGCCTCCTTCTCCACCCTCTTTCCACCAAACAGCACTGACTCAGAGTGACGTGAGAAGGATGTTAGGAAGGGGATGAGAGAGAGGATGAGCTTACAAAAGGTCATCATGGAACACATGGGGTTGAGGGAAGCAGAATAAACCAGGTAGGAGGAGGGGAAATGGGCCTGAGGTCAATCCTTGAGGATCAGCTGGAAGGACATCTGAGAAGAGGGAAGGGTATAGCATTTCCATTGCTATCCTCTGCCATCGTCTTCCTAGACCCACTTCTGTTTAACCCACAATGCTTCTGAGTTCAAAGCCCATTTCCATGCTACTTAGCCAGGACAGCCCTTAGACGGGACAGATAAATGGAGAATGGACTGCACCCCATGTATTAGCTTGGTTTATGATCACACTCTAGCTGCCATCCCAGCTACCTCCGGAAGGCTCCTTGGAAAATGTCATCCAGTGACTCTTCACAAATGGACAAGACAATTAGGAGAGCCAGTACTAGTCAGTGGGAGAAGAAACCGCCTGCTCAAACCCTGACCTTTCAGGCTCCTTAGAGATAAGAGGTAGTAGTTTTGAATTTTATCTCTAGGTGGCAGTATGAGCCAACCTGATCCTCTACTCTTAGGCAACACGTTCATCTATTTTTTATGGTTGGCAAAGTAATAACGGTTGACATCTCTTTTCTATAGGTAATCTTATAAATATCCACAAGGATGTTTATAATTTTCTTTCCCATGCTCATTGTAAGGTATTGGTATTTAAATTACTTAGGGAAAAAATGACAAAACCCTACTCTCACGTATATCACTGCCATAATGCCTTACATCGTAACACTGCGTTTATCTGGAGTCTACCTGCAATCTCAGAGCTCCGAAACATAGTCGAGAACTGGGAAGAAAGAGGAAAAGTGCCTCTGAATCCTAGAAATCGTTGCCACTCAAGCCAGGGTATTCTAAACATGTTACACAATAACAAATTGAGGACTGCCCCAGGTTTGTCTTTAAAACACTGCTTAACTTAATTGGCTAACCTATGAGAACCAGTGAAGCTTTCCTTGTAAGTTAGGATTAGTTTTGCCTGCATATAATTAAAATGCCAAATAACAGTGATGTAACAAGATACAAGTTTATTTCTCTCACACATAAAAAGTCCTGAGATATGTAGCCAAGGGCTCCTGTGGCACCTCCATGGTTTTTCAGGGACTCAGGCACCTTCTATGCATTTCATCTGAGAACCCAACTTCCACCTTCAAGGTCACCTCACGTTCCAAGGTGACTGCTGGAGTTCTAGCTATCACAACTCTATTCTAAGCAGCTGGAAAGTAGAAATGAGACTGCTATCCCCCAAATCCCATGCAAGACTTCTGCAGACATCTGATTAACCAAAACTTGTTTATAAGTAGATGCATAAGATGCTGGAAAATGTAGTTTTTAGCTGAGCATCTTACAACTCCAAATAAAATTGGCATTTTGTTACCAAGGAGGAAGGAGAGGATTATTAGGTGGCAATGAGCAGTCTCTCTACAACCAGCAAGGAATTTGAGATGTTTGGTCCAAACATATACAGCAGACAAGGCAGCTTCATGGGTGCGTGACCAGTGTTGTACACTGAGAGGGTCCTGCTCTCAGAAGGCCCTGCACTTAGTTTAATGTTCTGTCTTAAAATTTTTAACAACTTTACCTTTGAACTTGTGTTTTATAAGTGCAGTCTGATGTAACACTGGAATATGCAAGTGAGCAGGGGAGATACATGCAATATGTCTGCTATTTCTTGCCACCCTGTTCACATATAGTGTTCAAGATGCCCCATGAGCACAAAATCCCATTGGGTCCATGATGTGCTCAATGTGTTCAATGAGACTCAAAGCTAGTATAAGCTAAGCATGTTACATCTACGACTGAGTAGTAAGTAGGGACACTGATAGCCCCTAGAGGCCACACTTTCTTTTTGAACAAGAACTGGGCTTCCAACACAGAAGGAAGGCAATGGCATTCGAAGAAACACAAAGGAGCAAGAAACCCTACCACACCATTCCTCACTCCCATTAGTTCTCAGTGTTAGGCAACCACTTATGCTGAAAATGCTGATATAGAAAGAAAAGGCGTCACTGTGGAGAACAGTATGGAAGTTCCTTAAAAAACTAAAAATAGAG
This sequence comes from Delphinus delphis, assembly GCF_949987515.2. NCBI lineage: Eukaryota > Metazoa > Chordata > Mammalia > Artiodactyla > Delphinidae > Delphinus > Delphinus delphis. Next base: position 8,015,510 of record NC_082687.1, on the reverse strand, counting down.
CTACCATATGATCCTGCAATCCTACTCCTGTGCATATATCTGGAGAAAACCATAATCTGAAAAGGTACATGTATACCCCAGTGTTCACTGCAGCACTGTTTACAATAGCCAAGACATGGAAGCCACCTAAATGTCCATCAACAGAGGAATGGATAAAGAAGATGTTTTATACACACACACACACACACACACATACACACACACACACACTTACCCACACACACACAGTGTAATATTACTCAGCCATGAAAAATGAAATAATGCCATTTGCAGCAACATGGATGGATCTAGAGATTATCATATTAAGTGAAGTAAGCCAGACAGAGAAAGACAACTATTATATGATATTGCTTATGTATGGAATCTAAAAAAAAACCATACAAATGAACTTATTTCCAAAACAGAAAGAAACTCACAACATAGACAACAAACTTATGGTTACTAAAGGGGAAAGGGGTGTGAGGAGAGGGATAAATTAGGAGTTTGGGATTAACATATGCATACTACTATATATAAAATAGATAACCAACAAGGACCTACTGTATAGCACAGGGAATTATATTCAATATTTTATAATAATCTATAAGGGAAAATATTCTGAAAAAATATATATGTATGCATATATATATACACATATATATGTATGTATAACTGAATCGCTGTGCTGTAAACCTGAAATTAACACAGTACTGTAAATCAATTATACTTCAATAACAAATTTTTTTAATTAAAAAAATGTGAAAAGTCCAACAAAATTTGATTTTCCCCATAATGAATACTTTCATACTTTCACTGAAATATCAAATATTATATTCTTTCAAAACTAAAAAAAAAGGTTTCCTGTATAATTTTGAGGGTCACTTTGTTAAGCTGGTTAAGTTGTGAATATGTTAAGCTTCCATCTAGTCTCAAGAGTGGTAGAGGAGGAAGTCTATTATTTTTAGAGATTCTCAGTGACTAATTTTTTCGTTTATAGCCCTAATTTATTTAGATAAACTTCAGCTCATAAAGTCTTTCCTGGGATTTGAGGGTTCACTTGAAAGCTAAGTAACTGGGGAAACTAATAAATTAAGAAAAGAGTCAATGTGGGGAAAGTGAAACTGCATTATTTAATAAAGAGTTTAAATTACGAAAGAAAAGAAAAGATAGGGCAACCCATAATTCCTTTTCCTTCCAGTCCTTCCTTATCATTAGGCCAAAATTAGAGTGTTGGTAGAACACGTGGGAATCAAGAAGTGGAATAAAACAGTTGAGTTAATTTGGGGCAGTGTTTCCACTATTCTGATAAGGATGAAACACACTTATAAATAAGAGCTACAAAATATAAAGTGCATAATTTTTATGATTTTGCATACAAGTTAAACGTTTGTATTTGCATTTAAAACTGGTGTTGCACAATGTAAAGGTGAACGGTAGAATTCATGCTAATAATTTAAAATTATATATATTTTTTTGAATAACATTAAGCAAATAAAAACACCATGACAAATTGAAAAAGACTGTGGAAGATGACCTCACCAACACCAAACAACCAACCAAGCAATAATGTGGAAGACTAATCACCAAGATGTGGATGTTAGAATGTTTACTATTATTCTTCACCAAACAAACAACTACAAAAGGAAAATGTCAGCAAATTTCTTCCAGCAAGCTGAGACACTGGGAGTGTCTGCACAGACCAAGAGAGCAACCTCGTGGGTTTCAGCAAAAATCACTAGGTTTGGGCTTCCCTGGTGGTGCAGTGGTGGAGAGTCCACCTGCCGATGCAGGGGACACGGGTTCGTGCCCCGGTCCGGGAAGATCCCACATGCCGCGGAGCGGCTGGGCCCGTGAGCCATGGCCGCTGAGCCTACGTGTCCGGAGCCTATGCTCCACAATGGGAGAGGCCACAACAGTGAGATGCCCGCGTACCGCAAAAAAAACCCCAAAAAACAAAACCACTAGGTTTCTATTTTTTCCTGCTTCTACTATTTTGGTAATAGGAACTGAAAGAAGTATTAATACCACATGGGAAGACCTCCCCCACCAAAGAAATCTGAAATACATAGTAAATGTTTTTTCTCTCTTTTGTTCATTTTAGATGCTGGTGGTAAACTTCCAAGAGTTGTGATTTTTTTTTCAAAAAAATGTATGCCCTTCTTATTAATTTCTAGGATGAAGGGAGAACAATATTTTGCTTTCTAATGTGACTCTGAAAATGAGCAGTATGAAGTTCCTCAAAAATTAAAATTTTTACCCTTGAAAGGAAAAGATGGGAAAAAAAGAGATTGTAGAAGAAAATTATAAAAAATTATATTTTATACCTTTAATTGACCTTTTTTTCCTAGTCTTTGAACAAGTGGCTCTGAATTTTCATTTTGCACTAGGCCCCACAAATTATGAAGTTGCCACTGATGTCACGGTTTAATAACTCAGACTATTCAAAAACATTTATTTTCTAGAACTTATATAAACTTATTCTCCAGCCTTTGTGCTACAGAGTGGGCAGTGATCTTAAGTTTATCATTTAACTATCTCCATCTCTTCTTGTTTGAAATGTTGCTTTTCAGGTAAATACTCCATTTTCAGACATTTTCTTCCTTCCCACTCCCTCCAGCCCTGTGTCAATAATGAAAGTTTGGAAAGAAAAGATAAAGTAATATAGCCAAGTCAAAATAGAAGGCTGTTCCCATTACAGATTTCATCAGGAGAGCTCATCATTGTGTCATGAAAGTTTTATGAGAATTTTTTCACACTAGTGTCCTTAACTATTACTAGTTTATAATATGCAGGAAAAGTCAAATCAGAATATAGAAATTCAGTAAAATATGATGTCAGAAACAGTAATCATGAGGAAAGGAGAGTAAAAATGAAGAGTTTTTTAAAATTAGAAATTAAGATATCAGCAACTTAAAATAATCACATATAGATAGATTACTAATAATCACAAATATATAAATTACTATATAACCACAAAACAAAAACATCTATAATAGACACACACACAAAAAAAGAGAGAGGAATCCAAACATAACACTGAAGAGAATCATCAAATCACAAGGGAAGAGAAAAAAAGAAGAAAGGAGCAAAAAAGAACTACAAAAACAATTAACAAAATGCCAATAAGTACACACATATCAACAATTACTTTAAATGTAAACGGACTAAAGGCTCCAATCAAAAGACACAGAGTGGCTGAATGGATACAAAAACAAGACCCATATTTATGCTGCCCACAAGAGACTCACTTCAGATCTAAAGACACACACAGACTGAGTGTGAGGGGATTGGACAAAAGGTAGTCTATGCAAATGGAAATAAAGAGAAAGCCAGGGTAGCAATACTTACATGAGACAAACAGACGTTAAAATAAGGAATGTTACAAAAGACAAAGAAGGATATTATATAATGATCAAGGAATCAATCCAAGAAGAAGATAAAACAATTGTAAATACATATGGACCCAACATAGGAGCACTTAAATTTATAAAGCAAATACTAACAGACATAAAAGGAAAAATTGACAGTAACACAATAAGAGTAGGGGACTTTAATACCCCAGTTACATCAATGCACATATCATCCAGATATAAAATCAATAATGAAATACAGGCCTTAAATGACACATTAAACCAAATGGACTTAATTGATATATAGAACATTCCATCCAAAAACAGCAGAATACACATTCTTTGTGAGTGCACATGGAACATTCTCCAGGATAGATCACATACTAGGCTATAAAACAAGTCTCGGTAAATTTAAGGAAATTGAAATCATATCAAGCATCTTTTCCGACCACAGATTATGAGACTAGAAATCAACTACTAGGAAAAAACTGAAAAAAACACAAACTCATGGAGTCTAAGCAAGAAGCTACTAAACAACCAATGGATCATTGAAGAAATCGAGGAAAAAACTTAAAAATACCTGGAGACAAAAGGAAACAAGTACACAATGATCCAAAAACTATGGGACACAGCAAAAGCGGTCCTAAGAGGAAAGTTTAAAGTGATATAAGCCTACCTCAGGAAACAAGAAAAAAATCTCAAAGAAACAACCTAACCTTACATCTAAAGGAATTAGAAAAAGAAGAACAAACAAAACCCAAAGTTAGTAGAAGGAAAGAAATCATAAATTTCAGAGCAGAGGGACTTCATGGTGATCCAGTGGTTAACACTCCATGCTCCCAATGAAGGGTGCCCAGGGTCGATCCCTGATCAGGGAACTAGATCCCACATGTCACAACTGAAAGATCCCACATGCCACAATTAAAACAATTAAAAGAATAAAATACCTGAGAATAAACCTACCAAAGGAGGCAAAAGACCTGTGCTCAGAAAACTATAAAACACTGATGAAAGAAATCAAAGATGAATCAATATTGTGAAAATGACTATCCTACAGAAAGCAATCCACAGATTTAATGCAATCGCTATCAAATTACCAATGGCATTTTCCATAGAACTAGAAAAAAAAAATTACAATTTGTATGGAAACACAAAAAACCCCGAATAGCCAAAGCAGTCCTGAAAAAGAAAAATGGAGCTGGAGCAATCAGGCTCGCAGACTTCAGACTATACTAAAAAGCTACAGTAATCAAGGCAGTATGGTACTGGCACAAAAACAGAAATATAGATCATTGGAACAGGATAGAAAACCCAGAGATAAACCCACGCACCTATGGTCACCTAATCTATGACAAAGGAGGCAAAAATACACAATGCAGAAAATACAGACTCTTCAATAAGTGGTGCTGGGAAAACTGAACAGCTACATGTAAAAGAATGAAATTAGAACACTCCCTAACACCATACACAAAAATAAACTCAAAATGGATTAAAAACCAAAATGTAAGACTAGACACTATAAAACTCTTAGAGGAAAACATAGGAAGAACACTCTTTGACATAAATCACAGCAAGATCTTTTTTGACCCACCTCCTAGAGTAATGGAAATAAAAACAAAAATAAGCAAATGGGTGCTCACTTCAGCAGCACATACACTAAAATTGGAATGATACAGAGAAGATTAGCATGGCCCCTGCACAAGGATGACATGCAAATTCGTGAATCATTCCATATTTTTAAAGCTGGGACAAAGTGAGAGAGTAGCACTGACATATATACACTACCAAATATAAAATAAATAGCTAGTGGGAAGCAGCTGCATCACATAGGGAGATCATCTCAGTGCTCTGTGACCAGCTAGAGGGATGGGATAGGGAGGATGGGAGGGAGACGCAAGAGGGAAGGGATATGGGGATATATGTATACATATAGCTGATTCACTTTGTTATACAGCAGAAACTAACACAGCATTGTAAAGCAATTATACTCCAATAAAGGTGTTAAAAAATAAAAAAGATTTTAAAAAATGGTGAGTAAAACTGCTATTGCCTTACCACAAATCAAGGTGATAATACCCAACTGTACTAGTTTTTATCACTATGTTTTTGATGAAGCAATAAAAGTAATTAAGTTTCTATCCTTAAGTAAATTTTAAAAAAAATTCTGTGTCATAAAATGATAAGTACAATTAAAAACATTTCTTGGATACCCAAGTTTGAAGACTGTCTTGAGGAACAGCAATTAAGCAACTGTATGGTGTGCAAACTGAATTAACTACTGTATTCATGGAATATTTTTACTTGAAAGAAGAACTGACTTACAAACCATGGTTATTCAAAATCAGGCTTGTGGCAGATATTGTTTTGAAAATAAACAAAGTGAGACTGTCACTTCAGGGAAAACCATGGACAGTATTTGTTGTCAGTGATAAAATTAGAGTTTCAAGCAAAAATTAGAATATTAGAAAAACTGTGAGCTTGGTACCTTCTCAATAAAGATTTTTCTGATGAGATAAAAATAAATAAATAAATAAATAAACAAATGGGACCTACTGAAACTTAAAACCTTTTGCACAGCAAAGGAAACCATAAACAAGACAAAAAGTCAACCCTCAGAATGGGAGAAAATATTTTCAAATGAAGCAGCTGACAAAGGATTAATCTCCAAAATATACAAGCAACTCATACAGCTCAATATCAAGAAAACAAACAACCCAATCAAAGAAAGGGTGGAAGACCTACCTAGACATTTCTCCAAAGAAGACATACAGATGGCCAACAAACACATGAAAAGATGTTCAGCATCACTAATTATTAGAGAAATGAAAATCAAAACTACAATGAGGTATCATTTCACACCAGTCAGAATGGCTATCATCAAAAAATATAAATGTGGGAGAGGGTGTGGAGAAAAGGGAACCCTCATACACTGCTGGTGGGAATGTAAGTTGATTCAGCCACTAAGGAAAACAGTATGGAGGTTCCTTAAAAAACTAAAAATAGAACTACCATATGACCCAACAATCCCACTACTGGGCATATACGCAGAGAAAAGCATAATTCAAAAAAACACATGCACCCCAATGTTCATAGCAGCACTATTTACAATAGCCAGGACATGGAAGCAACCTAAATGTCCATCGACATTTAGGAATGGGTAAAGAAGATTTGGTACATATATACAATGGAATATTACTCAGCCGTAAAAAGGAACGAAATTGGATCATTTGTAGAGATGTGGATGGACCTAGAGACTGTCATACAGAGTGAAGTAAGTCAGAAAGAGATAAGCAAATATCGTATAATAACGCATATATGTGGAATCCAGAAAAATGGTATAGATGATATTATTTGTAAAGCAGAAATAGAGACACAAATGTAGAGAACAAATGTATGGATACCAAGGGGGAAAAGGGTGGGGTGGGAGGAATTGGGAGACTGGGATTCACACATAAACATTATTGATACTATGTATAAAATAGACAACTGATGGGAACATACTGCATAACACAGGGAACTCTACCTAATGCACTATGGTAACCTAAATGGGAGGGAAGTCCAAAAGGGAGGGTATATCTGTATGTGTATGGCTGATTCATTTTGTTGTGCAGTGGAGGCTAACACAACATTGTAAAGCAACCATATGCCAATAAAAATTAATAAAAAATAAAATAAAAGTTCCCGCATGCTGCCATTAAAGATCCCACATGCTGCACCTAAGACCCAGTGCAGCCAAATAAATAAATAAATAAATATTTTTTTAAAAAGGTCAGAGCAGAAATAAATGAAATAGAGACTTAAAAAAATAGAAAAGGTCAATGAAACTAAGAACTAGTTCTTTTAAAAGATAAAAAAAAAATTGTTAAACCTTTAGCCAGAATCCTCAAAAAAAAAGATTTCAATAAAATCAAATGAAAAAGGAGAAGTTACAACCAACATCACAGAAATACAAAGGATCATAAGAGATTATGATGAACAATTATATGCCAATAAAATGGATAACCTAGAAGAAATGGACAAATTCCTAGAAATGTACAGTCTCCCAAGAACTAACCAGGAAGAAATACAAAGTATAAAAAGACCAATTACCAGCAGTGCAATTGAATCAGTAATTTAAAAACTCCGAACAAACAGAAGTCGAGGACCAGATGCCCTCACAGGTGAATTCTACCAAACATTTAGAGAAGAGTTAACACCTACCCTTTTCAAACTATTCCAAAAAATTGCAGAGGAAGGAATACTTCTGAACTCATGCTATGAGGCCAGTAGCACCCTGATATCAAAACCAGACAAAGATACCACAAAAAAAGAAAATTACAGGCCAACATGACTGATGAACCTAGATGCAAAAATCTTCAACAAAAACAATACATTAAAAGGATTATAGGAATTCCCTGGCGGTCCAGTGTTTAGGACTTGGCATTTTCACTGCCGTGGCCCAGGTTCAATCCTTGGTCAGAGAACTAAGATCCTGCAAGCCACATGGCATGGCCAAAATAAAATAAAATAAAAATAAAAGGATTATACACCATGATCAAGTGGAATTTATCCCAGGGATATAAGGATGGTTCAATATCTGCAAATCAATCAATGTGATACATCAAATTAACAAGTTGAAGAATAACAACCATATGATCATCTCCACAGAGCAGAAAAAGCTTATGACAAAATTCAACATCCATTTATGATTAAAAAAAACTCTCAACAAAGAGTTGGGAACTCATCTCATCATAATAAAGGCCATATATGATAAGCCCACAGCTAACAACATACTTAATGGTGAAAAACTGAAAGCTTTTCCTCTAAGATCAGGAACAGAACAAGGATGCCCACTCTCATCACTTTTATTCAGCTTAGTATTGGAAGTCCTAGCCACAGCAATCGGAGAAGAAAAAGAAATAAAAGGAATCCAAAATGAAAAGGAAGAAGTAAAACTGTCACTGCCTGGAGATGATATGATTCTATAGAAAATCCTAATGGCACCACCAAAAAACTACAAAAGCTCATCAATGAATTTGGTAAAGCTTCAGGATACAAAATTAATATACAGAAATCTGTTGCATTTCTACACACTAACAATGAACTATCAGAAAGAGAAATTAAGAAAATAATCCCATTTACCATCACATCAAAAAGAATAAAATACCTAAGAATAAAACTTAACTAAGGAGGTAAAAGACCTGTACTCAGAAAACCATAAGACACTGATGAAACAAATTAAAGACAACACAAACAAATGGAAAGTTATACTGTGTCCATGGATTGGAAGAGTTAATATTGTTAAAACTACTATACTACCCAAGGCAATTTATAGATTAAATACGATCCCTATCAAAATATGAGTGGCATTTTTCACAGAACTAGAATAAATAATTCTAAAATTTGTGTGGAAACAAAAAAGACGTGTAATAGCCAAAGCAATCTTGAGAAAGAAGAACAGAGCTGGAGGAGTCATGCTCCCTGACTTCAGACTGTACTACAAAGCTACAGTAATCAAAAGAGCATGGTACTGGGATGAAAACAGATAAATCAATGGAGCAGAATAGAGAGCCCAGAAATAAATCCACACACTTATGGTCAATTAATCTATGACAAAGGAGGCAAGAATATACAACGGAGAAGAGACAGTCTCTTCAATAAGTGGTGCCAGGAAAACTGGACAGCTACATGTACAGGATGAAATTAGAACATTTTCTAACACTATATATATACAAAAATAAACTCAAAATGGATTAAAGACCTAAATGTAAGGCGAGAAACCATAAAAATCCTAGAAGAAAACATAGGAAGAACACTCTCTTTTTTGTAAATTAATTAATTAATGATTGATTGATTGATTTTTGGCTGGGTTGGGTCTTCATTGCTTTGCGTGGGCTTCCTCTAGTTGTGGTGAGTGGGGGCTATTCCTCGTTGCGGTGCGCGGGCTTCTCATTGTTGTGGCTTCTCTTGTTGTGGATCACGGGCTCTAGGCACGCGGGCTTCAGTAGTTGAGGCACATGGGCTCAGTAGTTGTGGCTCGCAGGCTCTAGAGCACAGGCTCAGTAGTTGTGGTGCATGAGTTTAGTTGCTCCGAGGCATGTGGGATCTTCCGGGGCCAGGGCTCAAACCCGTGTCCCCTGCATTGGCAGGCAGATTCTTAACCACTGCACCACCAGGGAAGTTCCGGATGAACACTCTTTGACATAAATTGTAGCAATATTTTTTTGGATCTGTCTCCTAAGGTAAATAAACAAATGGGACCTATTTGAATTAATAGTTTTTGCACAGCAAAGGAAACCATGAACAAAACAAAAAGACAAGCTACCGAATGGAAGAAGATATTTGTAAATGATATATCTGATATATTTGCAAATGAAAATCTGATAGTATTCAAAATATACAAACACATACAACGCAATATCAAAAAAACAAACAACCTGATTAAAAAATGGGCAGAGGGACTTCCCTGGTGGCGCAGTGGTTAAGAATCCGCCTGCCAATGCAGGGACACAGGTTCGAGCCCTGGTCTGGGAAGATCCCACATGCCACGGGGCAACTAAGCCCATGTGCCACAACTACTGAGCCTGATCTCTGGAGCCCGTAAGCCACAACTACTGAGCCCGTGTGCCACAACTACTGAAGCCCGCGTGCCTAGAGCCCATGCTCCTCAACAAGAGAAGCCACCGCAAGGAGAAGCCCGCGCACCGCAACGAAGAGTAGCCCCCGCTTGCCGCAACTAGAGAAATCCCATGCACAGCAATGAAGACCCAACACAGCCAAAAATAAATAAATAAATAAATAAATTTATTAAAAAACGAATGTGCAGAGGATCTGAACAGATATTTTTCCAAGAAGACATAGAGATGGCTAACACACACACACAAAGATGCTCAAAATCACTAATCATCAGGGGAATGCAAACCAAAACCACAATGAGCTATCACCTCACACCTGTCAGAATGGCCATTATCCAAAGGACAACAAATAGTCAGAGTTGGAGAGAATGTGGAGAAAAGGGATGTCTTGTGCACTGCTGGTGGGAATGTAAATTGGTACAGCCACGATGGAAAACAGTATGGAGATATCTCAAAAAATTAAAAAGCGGGAATTCCCTGGCATTCCAGAGGTTAGGACTCCATGCTTCCACTGCAAGGTGCATGGGCTTGATCCCTGGTGGGGGAACTAAGACTCCATAAGCAAGTGGCACAGCCCAAAAAAATTTAATTAAAATAAATTAAAAATAGAACTACCATATGATCCAACATATCTACTCCTGGATATTTATCCAAATAAAACAAAAGCACTAATTCCAAAAGATATATGTACCCCTATATTCACTGCATCATTCTTTATAACAGCCAGGATATGGAATCAACCACAGTACCCATCAATAGATGAATGGATCAAGAAGATGCGTTACACTGGAATACAATAGAATATTACTCAACCATTCAAAAGAATGAAGTCTTGACATCTGTGACGAGATGCATGGACCTGGAGGATATTATGCTACATGAAATAAGACAGAGAAAGAAAAATGCTGTATGATTTCACTTATATGTGGAATCAAAAAAACAAAACAAAACAAATGAACAAACATAACAAAGCAGAAATAGAGATAGATACAGAGAACAAACAGGTGGTTACTAGAGGGGAAGGTGGTTGGAGAAGGAAAGAAATAGGTGAGAGAGATTATGACGTACAAACTTCCAGTTGCAAAATAAATGAGTCTTGGGTACGAAATGTTCAAGGGACTATAGTCAGTAACTATGTAATACCTTTGTACAGGGACATACTACAACTAGTCTTATTGTGGTGATCTGTTTGAAATGTATAGAAACATCAAATCACTATGTTGTATAACAGGAACTAACATAGTAGTGTAGGTCAATTGTACTTCAAAAACAAATAAATAAACAATCTCATAGTAAAAGAGATCAGGGCTTCCCTGGTGGCGCAGGGGTTGGGAGTCCGCCTACGGATGCAGGGGACGCGGGTTCGTGCCCCGGTCCGGGAAGATCCCACATGCCACGGAGTGGCTGGGCCCTTGAGCCATGGCCGCTGAGCCTGTGCTTCCGGAGCCTGTGCTCCGGAACGGGAGAGGCCACAACAGTGAGAGGCCCACGTAGCGCAAAAAAAAAAAAAAAAAAAAAAAAAGATCAGATTTGTGGTTACCAGAGGCAGGGCGTAGTCAGGAAGAACTGGATGAAGGCAGTCAAAAGGTACAAATTTCCAGTTATAAGATAAATAAGTACTAGGAATGTACTTATTTACAACATGTACAACATGATAAATATAATTAACACTGCTGTACATTATACATGAAAATTCTTAAGAGTAAATCCTAAGAGTTCTCAGCACAAGAAAAACAATTTTTTTAATTAAAAAATTATTTTTCTATTTCTTTAATTTGTATCTATATGAGATAATGGTTGTTCTCTAAACTTATTGTGATAATCACTTCATGATGTATGTAAATCAAATCATTATGCTGGGGGATTCCCTGGTGGTGCAGTAGTTAAGAATCCACCTGCCAATGCAGGGGACACGGGTTCGAGCCCTGGTCCGGGAAGATCCCACATGCTGTGGAGCAACTAAGCCCATGCACCACAACTACTGAGCCTGCGCTCTAGAGCCCGCGAGCCACAACTACTGAAGCCTGCATGCCTAGAGCCCGTGCTCCGGCACAAGAGGAGCCACCACAATGAGAAGAATAGCCCCTGCTCGCCACAACTAGAGAAAGCCCACATGCAGCAATGAAGACCCAATGCAGCCAAAAATAAATAAATAAATATATTTTAAAAAAATAGTTTAAAAATAGAGATTTAAAAATAATCATTATGCTGTACACCTTAAACGTATACAGTGTTGTATGTCAATGATATCTCAATAAAACTGGAAGAAACAATGCATACATACATTTTTAAAAAAGAGATATGTAACCACTGTTGCCCACCTTGTGATCAGAGCTCAGTTTACTTAAAATATTTTCCCCCATGCCCTTGGCATCAGAAGTAGGTTTGTATCTCCTTAGGTTGCTACATCAGAAGCTGAGGATTATTTCTTCTAAGACCCACAAGTTTGAAGCAGGTGCCTAGTTATTATTTACGCATCACTTTCTTCTCTTTTAGGAGTAGTGATATGAATTAAAATATTCTTGTGGTGGATGAGTTGACAATACAATGGTATAACTTTGCTTCCTTATTGCCAACACTTCCAGTAATAAACACGTTGACACTTCTCATTTTCTCAACTCCCAAGTAGAACTTTAAAATATATCCTTCCAAATTTCACACTCCATCGAAAAGAAATTGTTTCCTACCTAATGAGAAAAAAAAAAAACACCCACTCTCTAGTTAAGGAAGTATTCGTTATAAGTGGCTGATAAAGTCCTAAAAGGGGGGCAGACTCCCTACATTGTTCTTGTGTTCACTTTCCATTCATTCATTTAATTTCCATTTACTGAGTACCCCACTTATACAAGGTACCACTTGAGAAACTTCATGGAATTTGTGCCCCAAGATGATTAACTGTCACAGACCAGATGAGACATGTACATTAGTAACTATAATAAAGGGTATATATGAAGAGAATCATGGTTGGGAGCAAACAAAGGGTTATAGGCACTCAGAGAGGGAAAGGATCTTTTTGGCCAAGGAAGTCAGGGTAAGTTTCATGGAGGATGTTGCCACTGCATAGTACCATAAAGAATGTGGAGAATTTCAACTTACAGAAATGGATGCAAAGGAGTCTGAAATGGAGACTTGGCATGAACAAGGAGACACAGGTAAGGTGAAATTACTGTAGAGTGGTTTCCTAAATAACCGTCAAGTTTTAAAGTCAAAAATGCCAAAGATCTTTAAACCCATCTGTCTGAGCAGTTTGACTAGGCCAATTTGCCTGGGGCCTGGAATGGATATGGAAGTACAGGTAACCAGGTAGAAAGACAGGAGACCATGGCAGGCCTGGGAGGCCAGGCCCTCAAAATGAATTCTACTAAGCAATGGGGAACCCTTGAAAGGAATGGAACACAGGAGCACCAAGATTTCAGCCAAATGTGTGACCTGATTATTTTATATTTAAATCTAGAGAAATTACTCCAATGTCAATTTAGGTCAACAAGAATTTGCCACGCACTGACCACAAATACCAGGTCCTAGGTTACATGCTCTGGAGTTCAGGCGTTTGAATATTTACCTTTCTGATTTCCTACCTTAATGTAATTTGATAAATCATAAAATGAAATACAATGTAGGTATAGATATACAATAGCCATTCAATTTTAAAGTGGCCTGTAGAGGTTGGGGGATAGAAGTAGAAGAGATTTAAGAGAAAGAAAACAGAACACCTTTGGAGTGAGTGTCATGTGTCACACGCTGCTATGAGCTTTACACATTATCTCATCAATGCAGTATGAATATTAGACAGTTTGGGAGGAGTGAGGGTGGCAAGGTGAGATACAGAGATGAGGCAAGTACAGAAAGAGAGCTGATGCCTCAGTCTTTTTTTAAAATATTTATTTATTTGGTTGCAGCAGGTCTTAGTTGCAGCTCACCGGCTCCTTAGTTGTAGCACGTGGGCTCCTTAGTTGTGGCAGGTGGGCTCCTTAGTTGTGGCAGGCAGGCTCCTTAGTTGTGGCATGCAAACTCTTAGTTGCAGCATGCATGTGGGATCTAGTTGCCTAACCAGAGATTGAACCTGGGGCCCCTGCATTGGAAGCACGGAGTCTTATCCACTGCGCCACCAGGGAAGTCCCTGATGCCTCAGTCTTACCAATGAGGTTAAACTCCTATAAATTCCTTTCCAGTTACCTCCTGTACGTTTCGTTTTATTTCCACCACTTAGGCTCAGATGAGTTTGTGAACTTTTCTGAAGCTCAGTCCCCTCATCTGAAAATCACAAGAGCCTTATGTAAGATCCCTAGCAGACTGCTTGCTACCTTAGTAGGTGTTTACTCAATGACCATTCCTTTTTCCTCTTCTATTAATGGAAAGAGGTCAAACAGGTCTCTGTTTAACCCGAGGGTTTCTTTTAGTAAATTGATGAATCAGGAAAAAGTAGGGGGTATGACGGAAGTACATGCAAAGGCAGTGGGATAATAATCTTAGCAATCACGTGGCACAAAAATGCGGCTAATCACAGGGTAAAGGAGGCAAGAGAGCATAGATAATCTGTACATCCCATCAAAACGATTACCTCCCTCAGGTTCAGGGGGCCCGTCTAAGAATGTCATCAGGCCTGTTTGACTATTTGAAGGCTGATTGTAAGAGAAGACATACTCATACTAGATAGAGTTAGTTCCTGAGTATCAACCTTCCATCATATTCTCAGCTCTGGACTAGGCACTCGGAAGGATTTACAGAGGATAAGGAATCTCATCTGCAACAGAATACGTACACATATAAAACAGAGAAAAACAAGGAGAAGCTAGAATTAAGAACTAAAACGGGTATTACTGACACCTGTGGTAGGAATTCAGAGGACAAGAGGAGGCCACACCTGGCCAGTGGCGTCAGGAAAGAAGAATGACCTTGCAGGGATGCTGGAGAGAGAAGTTAGGGCAGATCCTAGACAGAAAAAGAAACAAGGTCAAAAGCAGGTAGCGGGCTTCCCTGGTGGCGCAGTGGTTGAGAGTCTGCCTGCTAATGCAGGGGACACGGGTTCGAGCCCTGGTCTGGGAGGATCCCACATGCCGCGGAGCAACTGAGCTCGTGAGCCACAGCTACTGAGCCTGCACGTCTGGAGCCTGTGCTCCGTAACAAGAGAGGCCACGATAGTGAGAGGCCCGCGCACCCCGATGAAGAGTGGCTCCCGCTTGCCACAACTAGAGAAAGCCCTCGCACAGAAACGAAGACCCAACACAGCAAAAATTAATTAATTAATTAATAAACTCCTACCCCCAACATCTTAAAAAAAAAAGCAAGTAGCTAACGATGAACCTGGTGTGTTTAGGGGACGGTGAGTCTGTGCGTATTTGTGGGAGGAGAGGAAAACAAGTTTCAGCAGGAAGCGTGGGCCAAACACAGAGGCCCTGACAGTCTACACTGAATGTAGTAAACTTGGAGGTGTTTGAGCAACCACAAGAGGTGAGAAAACAGTACTTTTATTTTTTATTTTATTTTACTTTTTTGGCCAAGCCACATCTGGGATCTTAGTTCCCCAACCAGGGATCAAACTCATGCTCCCTGCATTGGAAGCACGGAGTCTTAACCACTGGACCACCAGGGAAGTCCTGAGAAAACAGTACTTTTAAAAGAGCCTCCTCAGGGCATCGACCCTACAGTTCAAGGCTTCCCAACCTGCTCTGCCCCGTTTTTGTACGGCCTGTGAGCTGAGAATGAATTTTACATTTTTAAATGATTGGGGGGGAAAAAAATCTAAGGAAGAATAATATTTTGTGACATATGAAAATTATATGAAATTAAATCAACTACATTTCAATTAAAATTTTTAAAAAATTAAAATTAAAAATAAGTAAAATAATAATTATAGCTTAAGAAAATTTAACTTAAATCTGATCAAGCTTCTAGATTAAGTAAAACAGATTAGATAAAACACAAAAAAGGAAATTATATGAAATTCAAATTCAAAGTTTTATTGGAACATCATCACTCTCACTTGTTCGCTTATTGTCTATGGCTGCTTTTGTGTTCCAGTGGCAGAGTGTGACAGAGACTGTATAGCTTGAAAAGGCTATGACATTTACCGTCTAGCCATAGCCGAAACTGTTTGCAAACCCCTGGTTTAGACTGACACTGGGGAAACAGGGATAAGAGAGAGCATCAGGGTGGGGACTAGGACAAGGTGCGTGAGGCACTCTCTTTGGCCACAACATTTAAGGGGAAGGGGTGCCGAAAACACTCAGCCAATCAAATAATATTTTAATGCAGTATTTTTAAAAATCAAAAATAATGACAAAGACAAATGACGGAGCAGAAGCAAGAATAACTACAATCCTGCAGCCTGTGGAATGAAAACCATTGATAAAGGTTTATCAATTTTGTTTATCTTCCGTGTGCACAGAAATCTCTTTCATTCCTATACACTAACAATGAAAGATCAGAAAGAGAAATTAAGGAAACAATCCCATTCACCACTGCAATAAAAAGAATAAAATACCTAGGAATAAACCTACCAAGGAGGTAAAAGACCTGTACTCAGAAAACTATAGGACACTGAAAAAAAGAAATCAAAGATGACACAAACAGATGGAGAGATAGACCATGTTCTTGGACCGGAAGAATCAATATTGTGAAAATGACTCTTTTACCCAAAGCAATCTACAGATTCAATGCAATCCCTATGAAATTACCAATGGCATTTTTCACAGAAATAGAACCAAAAAATTCTTAAAATTTGTATGGAGACACAAAAGACCCCAAATAGACAAGGCAATATTGAGGGAAAAAACAGAGCTGGAGGAATCAGACTCCCTGACTTCAGACTATACTACAAAGCTACAGTAATCAAGACAATATGGTACTGGCACAAAAAACAGAAATGTAGATAAATGGAACAGGATAGAAAGCCCAGAGATAAACCCATGCACCTATGGTCAACTAATCTATGACAAAGGAGGCAAGGATATACAATGGAGAAAAGACAACCTCTTCAATAAGTGGTGCTGGAAAAACTGGACAGCTACATGTAAAAGAATGAAATTAGAACACTTCCTAACACCATACACAAAAATAAACTCAAAATGGATTACAGACCTAAATGTAAGACCGGACACTATATAACTCTTAGAGGAAAACATAGGAAAACAGTCTTTGACATAAATCACAGCTAGATCTTTTTTGATCCACCTCCCGGAGTAATGGAAATAAAACCAAAAATAAACAAATGGGACCTAATGAAACTTAAAAGCTTTTGCACAGCAAAGGAAACGATAAACAAGAGAAAAAGACAACCCTCAGAATGGGAGAAAATACTTGCAAATGAGTCAACGGACAAAGGATTAATCTCTAAAATGTATAAACAGCTCCTGCAGCTCAATATCAAATAAACAAACAGCCCAATCCAAAAATGGGCAGAAGACCTAAATAGACATTTCTCCAAAGAAGATATACAGATGGCCAAGAGGCACATGAAAAGTTGCTCAACATCACTAATTATTAGAGAAATGCAAATCAAAACTACAATGAGGTATCACCTCACACCTTTTAGAATGGGCATCATCAGAAAATCTACAAACAATAAATGCTGGAGAGGGTGTGGAGAAAAGGGAACCCTCTTGCACTGTTGGTGGGAATGTAAATTGATACGGCCACTATGGAGAACAGTACGGAGGTTCCTTAAAAAACTAAAATTAGAATTACCATATGACCCAGCAATTCCACTCCTGGGCATATACCCAGAGAAAACTATAATTCAAAAAGACACATGCACCCCAATGTTCATTGCAGCACTATTTACACCAGCCAGGTCATGGAAGCAACCTAAATGCCCATCAACAGACGAATGGATAAAGAAAATGTGGTACATATATACAATGGAATATTACTCAGCCATAAAAAGGAACGAAATTGGGTCATTTGCAGAGATGTGGATGGATCTAGAGACTCTCATGCAGAGTGACGTAAGTCAGAAAGAGAAAAACAAATACCGCATGTTAATGCATATATGTGGAATCTAGAAAAATGGTACAGATGAACTGGTTTGCAAGGTAGAAATAGAGACACAGATGTGGAGAACAAACGTATGGACACCAAGGGGGGAAAGTGGGGGGGTTGAGGGGAGTGGGATGAATTGGGAGATTGGGATTGATGTATATACACCAATATGTATAAAATAGATAACTAATAAAAACCTGCTGTATAAAAAATAAAACTCAAAAAAAAATGTTAATCTCATCCAAAAACAGCCTCGCAGAAATGCCTAGATTAACGTTTGATCAACGTCTGGGCACCGTGGGTGGCCCAGCCAAGTTGACACATAAATTTAAACATCACACAAGATAATAAAATTAATTTACAATCTTAAAAAAGAAAACAAAATGACTCACGACGAACAAAATAACAATATTTACATAAAGATAGGATCAATAACAGTGGTGCATTGTGCCACATCAGAGACTCAGGCAGAAGGAAAATTAGTAAGTATTGAGAGAGCTGGTGCCCCCTTAAACTTTACATGGGAAGCAAGTGCTTCCCTCAGCCCTAACCTTGGCCCTGGCGTCACGGTGATATTCTGGAGAGGGTCGGGATGGTTAGGGACGAAACAGGGTGGCAGAACGTATGGAGACTTAGGAGTAGATTTCAGATCTTAGGTCTCAGATCTCCACTTTAAAGAAGAGAATTTCACCCATTTCACCCAAAGTTGAAGCCAAAACATAAGGCTCTACAGTCCAGCCACCAGCCCCTCAACTCTCCAATACTATTCCTAACTGCTTCCTCGCTGGCTTCCCTGAAACCACTGGGATTCCTTACAGTCCCTTCACAATGCCAAGCACGCATCATCTCAGAATCTTTGCACCCTCGGTCCCTCTGCCTGGAGTCCTTGTCCCTGACATGCACGGGGCTCGTGTCTCGCCTCCTTCAAGACTTTGCTCACGTGTCACCTTCTCAGAGTGGCTTCTCCTGACCACACTATTTAAGGCTAGACCCACCCTTTCACCCCAACCCCTCCCTGCTTTATTTTTTACATTGCATCTCTCGGCCTCTAAATATTATAGAATATAACGATTTTCTGGGTTTATGGTGTCCTCGTCTCCTGCGCAATTGCACGCTCCACAAAAGCAGGATTTCTGTCTGCTTTGCTGCTGAGGATGCTCAGCGCTTAGGTGAGAACGGGCACCGCATCCCTACCCAATGGCTGACTGAACAGATCCAGTAGAATGCACGGTGCAAAGGGAAAGGAGGATTGCTCTCTTTTACGTCTAGGGCATTACTGCTACTAACAGTGAGTAAAGAAACTTCTCCCTTAAACGAAAAGGACACTGTCCAAAATGTGAAAATTCTCACAGCTGCTCCCCTTGACCTGTTGACTGGTCTTCCTGTACACTCAGTTTTCCTTCCTCTTGAAATTCTTTATTTCCTGCAAAATCCTAAGTTAACTGCTCTCTTCTTTCAAGGGTAACTTTAGTCACAACAGCCAACTCTAGAGACACAGAAAAGGCAATCGGTTATTTGTCTGTTTAGCTGTAAAACTGTCTTTTCTTCTTTGACATTTTCCTTGATTCTGTTATCACGCGTGCCTTTCTGTTCAGGGCTGAGGCAATCCGTCTGCAATCCAGTACCCTCTTGCTGATTCTGCCAAGAATGAGTCATAAGTCAGTCGGCTTGCTCACTTACACCTGATAACCCTCCTTCTCAGAGTCCCTGCTTCTTTTAGCCTGGTATGCAAAGTATCAGCTAGTCGCCTGGCGATCCCCAGGCAGCTGAAAGCCCTGTGGGTAGGGGAGTCATGAAGAAGGAAGGAGTAAGCTGAACTTGACTCGAAGGTTTCCGTCCTTAGTCTTAAAGAAACAAAGGTTCTTTTTCCTAACTGCAACCTATCCAAAGAACCTATCTTCCCATCACCCCGCATACTATAGCTATGCTGATAGTTATTAAAATTGGAACATCAAATTTATTTTTATACAGAGGGAGTAATCAATACATGTACTTTTCTAATACGGCCTTCAATGCTACCCCAAATTTCTTAGCTATTGATTTTTTTCCCTCTCCTACCCTAAAATATATGTATTTTCTAATAGTTACCTGTCCATTTAATAGCAATAAGAGTACATCAATTGCCTAGGTCAGGTGTCAGTAAACTTCTGTGTATTGAGGGGCCAGATAGTAGATGTTTTAGGCCTTGCAGGCCATACAGAGGTCCTATGATGGAAGGAAGTACGGCACCCTTGAGAAAAAACATTAGAGGGACTGAAGAGAGCTAAGACGTGCTAATGAGAGCTAACATTTGTGGAGTACCTATCAGTAAGATCTAAGCACTTTACATTGGTCCGCACAACAGTCCCAAGTGAAAGATACTACCATTATTCCCATTTCAGAGATGAAAAAACTGAGGCACCGAGAAGGAACCAATCCAAGGTTACAGAGTTAGTAAGTGGCAGAGCAGAAATAAGATTAGTTTGGAGAAGTAGGATAGGACCAGACATGCAGTGATGCACAGGCCTAGTTAAATTTTTTTATTTTTATGATAAGAGAAAAAAGAAGTCACTGAAGTGTTATTGAAGGAGGAAAGCTCTGTGTGTGTGTGTGTGTGTGTGTGTGTGTGTGTGTGGTAACGTGAATGTATTTGCATTTCAAAACAATCACTTGAACTGTAGCATGAGAACTAGTTGAAAGGATGGCAAGAGTGGCTACTGAGAAACCAGTTAGGACGTAAATGCTGTTGTCGGGGCAAGAGCAAGACGTGATGGTAGCAAGACTGGGGAGATGGCCCTGGAGGAGGACAGAGTGGATGTGTCTGAGATACATGTTGGAGAGAAAGTGGGTGAGAAGTGATAAGAAGGTAAGAGGAGTCACGTGTCAAGGATGATCCACAGGTGCCTGGCTTGTGTAACTGGACGGATGATGGTGCCATTCTCTGACGCAGAGAACACAGGAAGAGGAGCCAACCTGGGCTTGGGAAAGAAGGCCATGAATTTGAGGTATTTTGAGACATCTCCACTTGGCGATGTTAGGAAGTCAGTTGTATTTGTGGGTCTGGAGCTCAGAGAGGTCTGTGCCAGAGATCTGAATTTGGCAGCCGTCTGTGACAAGCAGGAAACATGGAAATGGATGAGAGCAAGTAAGGAGTGAGAAGACTGCCTAACATGTAGTGAGGAAACCCGAGTTTTCCTTGGCCTGGATTCAGCTCTTCACACCTCTTTCCCCTTACTGATACACACCCCCGCTTCTGAAAGAGCAAAACACGTCCAACCGTTAATCAGGAGGAGAAACATCTCAAGAAAACTTAGACAGAGAACACCCGGAAAGCACCTTGCCAAAGAGCGTCCCCAGAAGCTTGGAAGAATTACTTCAGCTTCTGCAGGAGCTTGTGGTACAGATATGGAATAACCTGAGCATTCAGAGAGGTGGACTCTTTTTTCACGTTATGATTCCCAGAGCTATTGTTTCATCCATAGCCTGCTACGCACTGCACATTCACCAAGGAAAAATACACATCTAGCCCTTACACCATCTATTCGTGCTATCATTAAAATAGCTCTGGGGCAGACACTTATCTATCATGAGAATTTTCATGAGATAAAAATCTGAACTTTAAGAAAGAGCAAAACAAACTCTTAGTTCATAAGCCAGTGAGGATGAATGTTTCCATCTAAGTTCATTAGTGAAGTTTCTTTCTCGTTCTGATAGGGAGTTGTGAACTAACTGAGAAATGCGGCGATGAATAAGAGAGGGGAGCTGGATCAGCCATGCCAGTATTTCTGGACTGTTCAGTCAGCAGTATCAATAGAGCAAATCGTTATAACTCCAGTTTTGTGACAATCTGGTCACGTCTGTTAAGAGTGTATGTAGGGTTTCCCTGGTGGCGCAGTGGTTAAAAATCCGCCTGCCAATGCAGGGGACATGAGTTCGAACCCTGCGCCACCGGGGAAGCCCCCACCACCATTTTTTGAGAATAACTCCTTACTACCGATCAACCACAAGCTCCTAGATTCGTCAAAATTATTCCACCAAGGTGGAGGCCACTGTCCCCGGCGTGGTCAACATACATCTGCAAGCTTCTGACACCTACCTCGCTCTGGGCTTCTATTTCAACCACGACGATGTGGCTCCGGAGGGCTTGGGCCGCTTTTTCCGTGAATAGGCTGAGGAGAAGTGCGAGGGCCTAAGCGTCTCTTGAAAATGCAAAACCAGCATGGCGGCTGTGCCCTCTTCCAGGACGTGCAGAAGCCGTCTCAAGATGAATGGGGTAAAACCCAGGACGCTGTGGAGGCTGCCATTCTCGGGGAGAAGAACCTGAACCAGGCCCTTTCCCACCTGCAGGCCCTGGATTCTGCCCCTGCAGATCCCACCTCTGTGACTTCCTGGAGAGCCGCTTCCTAGAAGAGCATGTAGAGCTCATCAAGCAACGGCTTCCCTAGTGGCGCAGTGGTTGAGCGTCCGCCTGCCAATGCAGGGAACATGGGTTCGTGCCGCGGAGCGGCTGGGTCCGTGAGCCATGGCCGCCGAGCCTATGCATCTCCGCAACGGGCGAGACCACAACAGTGAGAAGCCCGCTTACCGCAAAAAAAAAAAAAAAAAAAAAAGAAGAAGATGGGCAAGCACCTCTGCAGGCCTGGCTGGTCCCCAAGCTGGGCTGGGCCAGTATCTTTGAAAGGCTCACCCTCAAGCACGACTAGGCGCTTCCAGAGCCCCTCTGGTGTCAGGGCTTCTGCCTGAAGCCCCTCTCTGCAGCCACTAGACAGCTTTTTAAACACCCTGGAGCCCTCTCCCAAGTCTTGGACCAAATAGAATCAATAAAGCTTTTTGCAGGAAAAAAAAAAAAAGCAGGATTTGAAGTTTTATAATACTCTGCTCACAATTTTTAAAAAATATATGAAAAAAATCTTGAATGAAATTACCAAAAATTAAAATAGTTTTATGAAGGTGGTAAAACAATGGATGGCGATCCTTCTTATTTTCCAAGTTTTCTGTAATGTATGATCACATTTAATTTAAAATACTCTATTCAGTATTGTTATGTCAAATACTTAAATATGTTTCATTTTTTTAATTTAAAAAATGTGTTTAGTTGTTTATTTTGGCCACGCCAAGCGGCTTGGAGGATCTTAGTTCCCCGACCAGGGATCAAACCCATGCCCCCTGCAGTGGAAGCGCAGAGTCCTCACCACTGGACAGCCAGGGAATTCCCTGTTTCATTTATTTTAATTACAATTTAAATATATTATTTTAAAATGCAATAAAAGTTGTACCTTATGGAGGGCTGGAATTTTTCTACATCTCCATCTGGATGGAGGTTACCTGAGTGTATACCTAATAAAAATACTTGTGTTATTTATGACTGACACAAGTTATGCATATTTATATATGTATATCTGTTACACCTCAGTAAAAGAGTTTTTTAAATTGTAATCCACAACACGTTATCTAAGGTATAGCGGATAAATGAGGCTGACTGTAATTCTTTCTATATTTACCTTCATTTTATCAATACGACACAGTATGATATTCCTGATTTTTAACCTCAAAGACAAAAAAATCTTAGAGCATTCCTACCTATCACTGTCTGTTTACTGGAAAACCCTTGTCTCTGGACATAGTACCAAGCTGTCTTGATTGACAGATTGGAAGTGAGGACAACAGGATGGTAGGTAATCCCTCAACCCATAAGATTTCTGGTAATAATAATAGAAATAAAGAGAGAAAACACAGATTGAGACTGGGGATGAACTGCTATTTGAAAACATAAGAAAAATGATCTCTATTTATATTACCACTTGTCATTTTCTTGGTACTTTTTATTCGGAAATTCCTCACAGTGGGAACCTATAGGACACAGACACAAAATGTAGTAAGGTCAAATCTTTGTCAGAAGTGGTGCTGGGAAAACTGGACAGCTACGTGTAAAAGAATGAAACTAGAACATTCTCTAACACCATACACAAAAATAAACTCAAAATGGATTAAAGACCTAAATGTAAGACCAGACACTATAAAACTCTTAAAGGAAAACATAGGCAGAACACTCTTTGACATAAATTGCAGCAGTATCTTTTTTAACCCACCTCCTAGAGTAATGAAAATAAAAACAAAAATAAACAAAAGGGACCTAATTAAGCTCAAAAACTTTTGCACAGCAAAGGAAACCATAAACAAAACAAAAAGACAACCCACAGAATGGGAAAAAATATTTGCAAACAAAACGACCGACAAGGGATTAACCTCCAAAATATACAAACAGCTCATGCAGCTCAATGTCAAAAAAACAAACAACCCAATCAAAAAATGGGCAGAAGACCTCAATAGACATTTCTCCAAAGAAAGATATACAGATGGCCAAAAAGGACATGAAAAGATGCTCAACATCACTAACTATTAGAGAAGTTCAAATCAAAACTACAATGAGGTAACCTCACACCACTCAGAACGGCCATCATCAAAAAGTCTACAAACAGTAAATGCTGGAGATGGTTCGGAGAAAAGGGAACAATTCTACACTGTTGGTGGCAATGTAAATTGGTATAGCCACTGTGGAGAACAGTATGGAGATTCCTAAAAAACTAAAAATAGAGCTATCATATGATCCAGCAATCCCACTCCTGGGCATATATGCAGAGAAAACCAAAATTTGAGAAGATACATGCACCCCAATGTTCACTGCAGCACTATTTACAATAACCAAGACATGGAAGCAACCTAAATGTCCATCAACAGAGGAATGGATAAGGAAGATCTGGTACATATGTACTCAGCCATAAAAAAGAATGAAATAACGCCATTTTCAGCAGCATGGATGGACATAGAGATTATCATACTAAGTGAAGTAAGTCAGACAGAGAAAGACAAATATATGATATCACTTATATGTGGAATCTAAAAAAATGATACAAATGAAGTTATTTATAAAACAGAAACAGACTCACAGACATAGAAAACAAACTTATGCTTTCCAAAGGGGAATGGTCAGGGGAGGGATAAATTCGGAGTTTGGGATTAACATATATATGCTACTATACATAAAATAGATAATCAACAAGGCACGGGGAACTCTACTCAATAATCTGTAATAAACTATATGGCAAAAAGAATCTAAAAAAGAATGGATATATGTATATGTATAACTGAATCACTTTGCTGTACACCTGAAAATAACACAACATTGTAAATCAACTCTACTCTAATATAAACTAAAAATTAAATTTAAAAAATCTTTGTCAGAAATTAGCAATCAGAGCCAGAGCTAGAACATGAGAGTTTTCGAAACACAGTCCTGAGATTCAGATGTGCTTTTTTAAAAGGTCAGATCCCGAGAATATCAGTCTTCTCAGTGGAAGCTGTCTTTTTATTAAAGTTGGTGTCCATTTAAATGTAAATTTTTGAGTTATTACTAGAAAGAGTATGTCTAATATCTCAGACTGTAGGGAGCAATCTTTCCCCAGAGCTCCCTGACTGGAGATACTCCCTGATGAACAGGGATATGCTAATTCAAACAATTTGTAAATTTCAGGAACTGTTTTCAGGAACAGCCTAGCTTACTCTCTGTGACCTGGAACAATGCCCATTTGGAGATGTCAGCATAAAATGAGAAGTATTATATCACTTTCCCCTGTACCTCTGGCTCGTGTATGCACATGACTTTTTCACTATAAGCCTGTAAAGAAGGTCACTTACTTTCCCGTGTTTCTCATTCTTCACGATTATCACATAAGATGTTTGAAAATATTAAGTAATAATATTATTTCAAGACTCTAAATGCCAAGTGCCCAAATTTACCCTATTTCTTTTTTTCCCCAGCTTTATTGAGATATTATTGACATATAAGCTTAAGATATACAACATGATGATTTGATACCTGTATAAATTGCAAAATGTTTATCATACTAAGGTTGGTTAACCCTTCTGTACCCTCCCATAATTACCATTTTTTTGTGTGTGATCCCTGATTTTTTATTTTTTGAATTATTTTATTATTTTTATTTTATTTTTTTTTATTTTTTGCTAGGAGAGTTGCAGTCCTTTCAGGAGGCTCCAGCAGAGAATCTGTTCCCTTGCCTTTTCAGCTTCAGAAAAGAGCTTACTGGAATCAAGTGCTAGGATGGACTCCCCTGTCTCAGCTTGGATTGTATGCACACCTGTGAACAAATCGTTGTACCCAGGAGAAACTGTTACTCTTCCAAGGCTGGCATGGCTAATGTTTCTACTTCTGGAACCAGGGAGTAGTTTTAACTCCATGTGAACTACCTAATGGAATACTTGAAGGGACTAGTTCTCCAGCGCAAACAAGGAAGATGAGGTGCTTTTAGCAGTAGTAGGACTAAGCACTGGTCGTGCAAAAACAAGCAAACACAAAAAAACCAGTTGTCAGATTCACAGAGATTCAGAGAAAAGACATTCACATTTTTGCTATACAGTCAACCAGGCTGCTCGATCCAAGGGTTACTGAGTACTGAGCACTGGGTGCTACGAAAGATGCAAAGATAAGCGAGACAAGGTCCTACTCTCTGGGAGCAATCGTCCAAAGCTTTGCTTTCAAACTTTAGTGGGAATAAGGTTGCTTAGGGAACTTGTTTAAAATGCAGGTTCTGGGCTCTCTTGCAGACTTGTTAGGTGATTCTAATACAGGTGATCTCTGAACAGTACTTTGAGAAACACGTGTATAGGAGGTGTCAGCACATAGACATACACACAAAAAATGATGATACAAGGAAGAAGTGGAAATTCTCGAGAGTTTTAAATTGTGTGCTCCAAGGGTAAAGCAAGCAGGCCTTAGTCTCAGCTGTGAGAGATGAATGAAGATTTGGTGGCCATAAAGAGATACATTCTGGTTTTTAATAAGCAGAGGAAAGAGCAAGGCATTCTAAGTGAAGCAGTGTGAGTCAAAGCACAGACCCCTAGGGCCCTCAGTCGTCCTTTTTAGAGAGTGGTCTGAATAGGATAAAAATTGCATTCTTGGTAGTAGGCTGTAAAAATAACTTAATGCCACCGAATCTGTGTACTTAGAAATGGTTAAATGGTCAATTTTGTTATGTATATTTTACTTTTTTTTTTTTTTAAGTAACTTAAGACCTATTGGTGGAGGGATTCTATCTATGTGATAGAAATTCGGCTTGCGTCTGGAAGCCCTGATGGTTGGAATCCTCTCAACACTTAAAACACAGCAAGTGATCATGGCCTTTTTTGTTGTTGCTTTTAAGTATTAATCTACTTATTTGGCTGCGCCAGGTCTTAGTTGCGGCATGCAGGTTCTTCAATGCAGCATGTGGGATCTAGTTCCCTGACCAGGGATCGAACCCAGACCCCCTGCACTGGGAGCACGGAGTCTTAACTGCTGGGCCACCAGGGAAGTCCCCAGGGTCATGGTCTTTATCAGCAGGAATGTTGTGCAAATATTTGCTCCCTGCTTAGGCTCAGTCATCAGAAAGGATGGGGGGCCCTGGCACTGGGGCAGGATTCTGGAGGCTCCTGCTCTGCCAGCTGCAGACCTTCTGGCAGAGGTCCCGGGGGAGGGGCAGGGCATCCAGGGCAGTGAAAGGCACTTGGGGGTTCAGGGAAGCAACTGCGTTACCAACTGAAATGGAAGTGTTTCAATATTTTCAGAACTGGTCTGACTGTATCAGTGTAAACTGGCTGAACACCAACAATATTCCTGGGTGTTTGGGGCATTGTGTTCTATTTCCAGCACCTGTTTAGCTGCAGGAAAGCTTAAAAAGAAGGCTGGATTTGTCTTTTCCTAGCATATCTTACCGAAATGGATCCTCCGCTACAGTTTCACTTTTCCTCTTCTCCAACCTTTCTACCTGCAGTGATCCCCATACACACACTCCCACGCGCCCAGTTCCCAAGAGTAGACCTCAACACCAACACCTGAGTGTGTTTCAGGTGCTTCCCAAGTCCCCAGATCAGTCCTTCAGCATCTCCCTTACACACCTACCCAAGCTCTTCCCTTATAGCAACTTGCCTGACACCCCACCCAAGAAACAGACCTGATAAATCAAGATGAAGACTTGTACTTCTAAGGATGACCTGTGAAGGCCTCTGTTGTCCAGAGTGGTAGACACACCCCTGTTGCTGTAATTTCCAGGAGAATGGTTGCTGGGGTTAGGAGCTATTTTTGAGAATAGAGTCGTGTGACATCGCTCATCTTCTCTTTTCTTTTTTTTTTTTTTTTTCCATCGCTCATCTCTCATCGCTCATTTTTTTTTCATCGCTCATGACTAAGTAAAATAACATTCACCAAGAATCCCAGAACTCCAGTGACTGCAACCTCATTTTACATGATCTCAAATGTGTCAGTACGTGTTCTGTCTCTAACCCCTTTCCTTTTCCACACTCTCTCTTAGGCAATGAAACAATGGAATTAAAAAGGTGAAGTAGGGCTTCCCTGGTGGCGCAGTGGTTGAGAGTCTGCCTGCCGATGCAGGGGACGTGGGTTCGTGCCCCGGTCCAGGAAGATCCCACATACCACGGAGTGGCTGGGCCCATGAGCCGTGGCCGCTGAGCCTGCGCGTCCGGAGCCTGTGCTCCGCAACAGGAGAGGCCACAACAGTGAGAGGCCCGTGTACCACCAAAAAAAAAAAAAGGTGAAGTAACCAGATGCAATCAGGTATCCTGAATTGGATCTTGGAACAGAAAAAGGATATTAGTGGGAAAACTGGTAAAATGCAAATAGATTTCTGTAGTTAATAGTATTGTACCAATGTTAATTTTTTAGCTTTGACAAACATAGTATGTTATATAAGATACTAACATTAAGGGGAAGCTGGGCGAAGTGTACATAGGAACTCTCTGTACTATCTTTGCAACCTTTTTGTCAATCTAAAATTATTCCAAAATAAAATTTTTTTAATAAATTTATTTATTTTATTTATTTATTTTTGGCTGCATTGGGTCTTCGTTGCTGCGCACTGTCTTTCTCTAGTTGCAGGGAGCGGGGGCTACTCTTCGTTGCGGTGTGCGGGCTTCTGACTGCGGTGGCTTTTCTTGTTGCAGAGCACGGGTTCTAGGCGCACAGGCTCGGTAGCTGTGGCCCACGGGCTTACTTGCTCCGTGGCATGTGGGATCTTCCCGGACCAGGGTTTGAACCCGTGTCCCCCGCATTGGCAGGCGGATTCTTAACCACTGTGCCACCAGGGAAACCCCCAAAATAAGTTTATTTTTAAGAAAGGTCAAGAAGGAAGAGAATCTAGTCCATAATTAGATTCTATTCAAAGAATGACTGCATTCCAATGATACCACTAACACCCTCAGTGTAAAATCTTCCTCCAGGTCATTCAAAGCAGGCAAAGGCAAACTGGCATTCTGGTGTTTTAGCAACAGTCCACAATGCATAATTGTTAAAAACATTACACAAAAAAAGCAGTCCAAAAAACAATTAGAACAAAACACTAAAACATTTTAAAGAAAATATGTTTATATTGATTTAGATTACAGATACGAAGAGAAAAATTAACCCCAATAGTTGATTTACTTTTGAGAATACCTGTGGATTTCATCAAACTGTTGCTTGAAGTACCTCCAGGAATGAGACCAGGAAAAGGAGGGGAAATGTATACGTTTGACTCTATATACTTTTTTTTTTTTTCTTTTTGCGGTACGTGGGCCTCTCACCGCTGGGGCCTCTCCCGCTGTGGAGCACAGGCTCCGGACGCGCAGTCTCAGCTGCCATGGCTCACGGGCCCAGCCGCTCCGCGGCATGTGGGATCTTCCTGGACCGGGGCACGAACCCGTGTCCCCTGCATCGGCAGGCGGACTCTCAACCACTGCGCCACCAGGGAAGCCCGACTCTATATACTTTTGTACTTCATGACTTTGAATTTTCATTTTCTTTTTTTTACAATGAAAATGTATTACTTTTATAATTGTTTAAACAAAGATTTTTTTTTCCAGTAGCAGGTTATGTATCATGTGGAAGAGAGAGCTATGTTTGAAATGGAACACCAGCAACAATTATAACTATAAAATAAGAGAAATGCAGTAATCAAAAAGAAAGCAAGAGAGGGAAGGAAGTTTGCTAGAGAACACATCCAAGATGTTCATGGTGCTTATTACATATAAGATGGATTTTTTCACTTCTGTATTTTGTTTTCTATGATCAATATGTGTTTTTTCATAATTAGTAATATTTTTGAAATTAAAATTACAACCTATACATACATGTATTTATCAAAATTTTGGTACATGTATTATGACACATGCTCCTACGTGGCTCTTTACACCTGAGTAAATGGCAAATTTCATAATATGAATCATAAACTAGCTTCAGAAAAAATTCCTATATCAAAAAAAAAAAATAGGCCTCAAGACCTTGGCCATTGATGCCTAATTGGTTTAGTTTCCTTTTCGAAGTTATTTAGAAAAAATATTTAGCTGTGTACAAGGGCTGCTTTCCAAAATTCTAGAAGTAATGCTCAGGGAGATGCTGTTTGGATATTTCTGTGAAGTGTCTGAAACCAAACATTTGCGAAGTATTTTTGAAAGAAGAACTTCAAACCTCTGGTTTTCTCTCCCTGTGGTTTCTGTTCTCGTCTCCCCTTGAACATCCTTGAGGCACCGCAAACAAAACAAGCCCCAAGTCACATCCAACCTCTTAGCTCTTTCCCAGTCCCAAAATTCTCCTCCTCCAACCTTGCCCTGGAATAGACAGCTAGTGGGAAGCAGCTGCATAGCACAAGGGAGATCAGCTCGGTGCTCTTTGACCACCTAGAGGAGTGGGACAGGGAGGGTGGGAGGGAGACGCAAGAGGGAGGGGATATGGGGATATATGTATACGTATAGCTGATTCACTTTGTCATACAGCAGAAACTAGCACACCACTGTAAAGCAATTATACTCCAATAAAGATGTTTAAAAAAAATTTTATGTTGTATATATTTCAAATATTAATAAAGCAGTTTCATTGGAAAAATTAAAAAAAAACAGGGCTTGATTCTCTCCAAAAATAACTGATTCTCTCCAGCTAGATCTGGAGGGGATTTTGCTTCCCCCACCCTAGGAAAGCACTGGAGCAAGTGGGTCGCATTCTCAGAGGTAAGGGGAACATAAACGCCAGGCAGAGGAGGAAGCTCTCAGGGAAAGTGGTGTGGCAGCACTAGACCCCTGGAGCAGAGGAGAGAGAGATTAGCAGCTGAAGTGAGTGTAAACTTTGGAAGGATATTTAAAGGGGATTTTTAGGAAAGTCTGCCTTGGAATGTGTTGCATCCCCCAGCCCTACCCCAGCACGGCACTCCACCCTTCGTCCCAAAGTCTCTAAAAAACCTGAGTCCTCCATTTATTGGCTGTATGGCCCTGGGCAAATCAGTGTACCTCTCTGTTTATTGATCTCCTCATCTGTAAAATGGGGATATGATTGCACTTACTTTATAAGGGTTGTTGTCAGGATGACCTGAATTAATCCTATTCCATAACTCAGACAACACCTGACTACACTGTAAGAGCTACATAGCTATGTATGAGTCAGCTACTATTTTTCTGGGCGCTCATAGTTCAACTAAAGCTGCTTTTAATGTACCCTGAGCAGATTGGCTCAAAAGTAACCCTGTAGGCTTCCCTGGTGGCGCAGTGGTTGGGAGTCCGCCTGCCGATGCAGGGGACTAATAAAAAATTTCCCTTCTGTGTATAATCTTTCTCAGCAACCCTAGGCAAAACTCGTCATTTCTTCGTCTCTGCTTCCAGGTACATAGCCCTGCCTTTGCACTTAGCCGGTTGTGCTGGAATTGTTTGTTTATGGTCCTGTCTTTCTCAGTGGAATGTGATCCTCTCAGTGACAGAGACGGTGACTAATTCCTTGTTGGCCAGAACCGTGCCCACATGCCTGGCACATCAAAGATGTTTAATAACAGTGTGATGAGTGGACGAATGAATAAATGAGTGGATCAGGTGACATCTACATTGGTAGGAGAGTAAATACAGTTTAGAAAAAAAAAAAGGAGCAAGTAGTATACAGGATCCACCAATAGCCTTGTGACTTTGGGTAAATTTCTTATACCTTGTGCCTCAGTTTCCTCATCTACAAAATGGCAACAATAAACCTTCATGGCTGTGTGATGATTAAATTCGTTAATAAACCTAAAGTGCTTAGAAGAGTGCCCGCCATATAGTAAGCACTCTATGTGCATTAGCTGCTGTTGTTTTTTTTTTCGTTTATGGAGAGAGAATTATTGTAAACTCCATGAGAGAGAGGCACTATGTCCTGACTTATCATTTAATTCCTAACATCTGCTACAATGCTTCACATAGAACAGGAACTCAATGAAGATTTGTGAATAAATATCAAAATAATTTTTAAAAGAACAAAAGAGAAAGGAATGAAGAAACAACCAACCAAACAGACAAACCAAAAAGGGCCAATGGGAATGCATTTGGCACAAAGTACAAAGAAGCCGCTAAGTCACCTCAGTTCTTCACCACTGGGCTAGAGGATAAGGTGTACTTGGAGTCCCTGAATCTTTCCTTTAACTCTCGTGAGAACTTTGACTCTGTCCACCTCAGTCAAGAGCGTTTTTTTAAAAGACAGTGATGGGGACGGACTTCCCTGGAGGTCTAGTGGTTAAGACCCAGAGCTTCCACTGCAGGGGGTATGGGTTCAATCCCTGGTCGGGGAACTAAGATCCCTCATGCCCCTAGGTACAGCCAAAAAAAACCCAAAAAAACCCACAAAAAGACAGTGAGAGGGAAAGGGATACTGCATACAGGGAATGATTTAACACAAGACATTAAGAGCCAGGAGAGCCTGTGTTTTCTTCTGCAGCCCACGGAATCATGACCTGCTGAAGCCACATGTTCTGATCCTCAGCTTGATCTATAAAAATCAAACTCTAGGGCTTCCCTGGTGGCGCAGTGGTTGGGGATCCGCCTGCCGATGCAGGGGACACGGGTTCGTGCCCCGGTCCGGGAGGATCCCACATGCCGTGGAGCGGCTGGGCCCGTGAGCCATGGCCGCTGAGCCTGCGCGTCCGGAGCCTGTGCTCCGCAACAGGAGAGGCCACAGCGGTGAGAGACCCGCGTACCGCAAACTCTAAGTATGTGCATGCCTGCCTGCAACCAGGCTATGCGATCATGACTTCAACAATCACTTGTCACCTGCATTGCAGGAACAAAGTCAAAATGTAAGGGTATTGTCTCAGTTTACACTACTATACCAAATCACCATAGACTGGGTGGTTTAACAACAGCAATTTCTTTCTCACAGTTCTAGAGGCTGGAAGTCTGAGATCAGCCCAGCATGGTTAGGCTCCGGGGAGAATCCTCTTCTGGGTTACAGACTGTTGTCTTCTCATTATATCTTCACACGGCAGGAAGAGAGCCAGCTGGCCTCTTCTTATACAAGAAGAGCCTTCGTCATGAGGGTTCCACACTTACGACCCAATTACATCCCAAAGGCCCTACCTCCAAAACTATCACATTGTTATCAGGGTTTCAATATATGAGCTGGGGTGGGAGGTAGATGTAAATGTTCAGTCCATTGAAGGTGATTTGTTTCTTCATGTGTGGAGAGGAGGGGCAAAACTTCATCTCTCCCCATCTTAGGTTCTTAGGTTTCCGGCTGGGGCTCTTTAGCAAAAAGACAGATGAATAAGGGAAAAACAGTTTATTCATGTCGGGAAAAACTTAACATGAAGAGTAACTCAAAGTGGTGGCTGAGAAGTCTGGCTTTTCTATAACATAGTCAACAAAGAACAGTACATTTGTAGCAAAGTCACAGGACAAAGGAACCTAGCTTTAGGCTTCCAAGTGCAGCAAACTGTGGGAACGTAAATATATGGGAGGAAACTAATGAAGTCAGGTCTGTCTGTGGATTCCTCTGCTGCCGTCTCTGGACTCATAGAATTTATCTCCAGGAAAAGGGGAATTTATATCTTGCCTATAGGCGGAAAAGGGAGCAACTAGGGAGAGCCTTTCCTGTGTTCATTGCTTTTCAACTGCCTTAAGCTCAAAATAATGTTTAGGTCAAAGAGGTTTATTTTGTGGTGATGTATTCTGGTCTCCTTCATTTACTACCCAAAAAGGCCAAGAGAAGGAGAAAAATAAATGGGAAGAATTACTCTGTCTCAGTCCACTAGTTTGAACCCCAAACTAGAAAAAGAAAGCCAAGGGAGAAGGTATAACCAGATTATAAACTCCATGAGGAGACTGTCAAAGGATAAGTTTCAAAAAGTTAAAAATACCATTTTCATAAAAATATGTAATGAACACATGTCAAAGATTTTATTCAACTAATTAACAGGGGGCCAGCAAGACAGTTAAGACTGGTTCCTACTTAATGAAAGAATGTTAGCATAAGATTGCTACACTAGATATAAAACTGGTTCATGTTCTTCAAGGCAATTAATTGTAGCCTTTGGAGTTATCTTTTCTAATGGACAAAAATTATTTGCATCTTTATGGGAAAAAACATGTAACTTCACTATGATTGGGCCCTTTAATCAAGAGTAAACAGTGGACTTCCCTGGTGGTGCAGTGGTTAAGAATCCCCCTGCCAATGCAGGGGACACGGGTTTGAGCCATGGTCCGGGGCCGCAGAGCAACTAAGCCCACGAGCCACAACTACTGAAGCCCACGTGCCTAGAGCCGTGCTCCGCAACAAGAGAAGCCACCGCGATGAGAAGCCCGCATGGCAATGAAGAGTAGCCCCTGCGCACAGCAACTAGAGAAAGCCTGCGCACAGCAACAAAGGCCCAACGCAGCCAAAAATTAATTAATTAATTAATTAACTTAAAAAAAGTAAACAGTGACTTGAACAAGGTATATTCCCCCTAGATTATGAAATATTCCTTGGGTTTACCTGATAAACAATGCCCTCCCATGACATTGAAAGTACACTCATGTTTTTGCTTTATTTCCAAGGTTTAAATAATGTTTCTTAATAGAAAGGATTTTATTCTGTTTTCTTCACTGCTGTGTTACTAGCACCTAGAAGTAGTGCTCATAGAAAGGAATAAAATAATGCCATTTGCAGCAACACGGATGGACGTGGAGATCATCATACTAAGCAAAGTAAGTCAAAAAGAGGAAGATAAATACCATATGATATCACTTACATGTGGCATCTAAAATATGACACAGTGAACTTATCTACAAAACAGAAACAGACTCAGAGTCATAGAGCACAGACTTGTGGTTGCCAAGGGGGAGGGTTGGGGGAGGGTTGGATTGGGAGTTTGGGATTAGCAGATGCAAGCTATTATATATAGACTGGATAAACAACAAGGTCCTATTGTATAGCACCGGCAATTGTATTCAATATCCTGTAATAAACCGTAATGCAAAAGAATATGAAAAAGAATATGTATACATATATATAACTGAATCACTTTGCTGTTCACCAGAAACTAACACACCATTGTAAATCAACTCTACTTCAATAAAAAACAAACAAAAAAAAGAAACTAGTAGGCTCTTGATAAATACTTGTTGAATGAATGTTCTAAGAAAGCTTTTGTTAGTTGGTTGTTTATAACGCAGAATGCATTTTCCTCTAACGTAATGTTAGAAATTATGGTGATTAGGTCTCTGGTCAGCCCACAAATCTTTCTATCCTGCAATGGCACCAAGAGAGCCTGCTGCCAAGGGCAGGAATGTTTTCATGAGAAATACATTCATCTATTCAAAATGGAAAAACAGGGAGTTACCTGGCCGTCCAGTGGTTAGGAGTCCACGCTTCTACTGCAGGGGACACGGATTCGATCCCATGTCTGGGAACTGAGATCCCACAGACCACGCGGAATGGCCAAAAAAAAAAAAAAAAAATTGAGAACCATGGCCACATCTCTCCCACCTCCACACTTACATCCCCTCCAGCCCACCCACCAATCCCTACCCCAGAGACCTTTCTGAGACCTCAAGGTCTCTATTGCTGGACAATGGTATGGGGAATTTCCCCAGCGATGCTGGCCGCTTTGTGCGTGGGCCTGCAGCAGGCTGTGGTTGAAGGAAAAGAAGGAGCAGGGAGCAGGTGGCCTTGGCTTTGAGGATGAGGTGCTGCGAGGCCTGGAACTCTGATTGTGTGACTCCCAGTATTGCTCTCGGTCATGTGCTTTTAACTACCTTTCTTTTCTTCTGTAGGTTCCAACATGGACTTGCCTACTTCCCTTTTACTATCACCATCTTATGTTCTGAGCAGAGTCTGTCTCTTCTGTGAACCACTGAAGGACAGAATGAGGTAAGGGGGTGGGCCTCAAAGTTCCAACCCTCTAATGACGCCTTGGTCTTTATGGCAATCAGCCCCCATCCTGAATCCACCAAGAGTGGCCTCATCGATTTAGAAACTGTGTACCAGGAACCAAGAACAAAGACCAAGTATATATTTATCACATACCCAGCTTCAACACATGAGAATTCATCTGCTTCATCTATACCTCCGCCCACTTTTCCCCAGCCCTCACCAGACTATTTTGAAGCAATCCATATTATAGAATTTCATTCATAATATTTCAGTGTTTGGGACTTCCCTAGTGGTGCAGTGGTTAAGAATCCGCCTGCCAATGCAGGGGACACAGGTTCGAGCCCTGGTCCAGGAAGATCCCACATGCTGCGGAGCAACTAAGCCTTTGCGCCACAACTACTGAGCCTGCGATCTAGATCCCGCGAGCCACAACTACTGAGCCCGCGTGCTGCAACTACTGAAGCCCGTGTGCCCTAGAGCCCGTGCTCCGCAACGAGAAGCCACAGCAATGAGAAGCCTGTGCACCACAACGAGGAGTAGCCCCCACTCTCCACAACTAGAGAAAGCCTGCGTGCAGCAACGAAGACCCAACACGGCCAAAAATAAATAAAATAAATTTATTTTTAAAAAATTTCAATGTTTGTCTTTAGAAGATAAGAACTATAACAATAATACTATTACCACAGGTTTTGAAAGGTTAAAAATAATCCAAAAGGTCTGTGCATTGTAACTGTGGTTACATATTGCTAACTTGCCCTCTTAGAAGGGTGCAAAGGGGACTTCCCTGGTGGTCCAGTGGTTAAGAATCTGCCTTCCAATGCAGGGGATGCGGGTTTGATCCCTAGTCGGGGAACTGAGATCCCACATGCCACGGGGCAACTAAGCCCGCGTGCTGCAACTCCTGAGCCCACGCACTCAGAAGCCCGAGCACGCAACTAGAGAGAAGTCCGCGTGCCGCAATGAAGATCCTGCATGCCGTAACTAAGATCTGACGCAGCTAAATAAATCTAAATAAACAAATAAATAAATAAATAAAATAAAAGCTCATGAAGGTGACCAGATATTAAATAAATATTGAAAAAAAAAAAGGAGAAGAAGGGTGCCAAGATTTGCCCTTCCACCCCCAGTTTACAGCAGGGCCAGTCCCGATATTATCAATCTTTTTCATCTCCACCAATCTATGTCTCTCGAAAAGGATGTCTTTTTCTAAATCTCATTTCTTTGATTGTTAATGCGATTGAGCAACTTCTCATTTCATACTGTCCATTTATATTTCTTCTTTTATAAAATGACTATTCATGTCCTCTGTTGATTTTTCTATGCATCAATCTTATATTTTAACTTAAAATAGCAAGGATTTTAACACACATTGCATCACCTGTATTGTATATAGTAGAAAAAATTTTCAAATGAACTTCATTTTCAAATAATTGTTTAAACTATTCATGGTAGGTCATACCATGGTACTACATGTGGCCATTAAAAAGTATATATTTGTCAAAACCCACAGAATGTACAACACCAAGAGTGAACCGTAATGTAAACCATGGACTTTGAGAGACAGCGATGTGTCAAGTCAATTGTGACAAATCGATTGTGACAACTGTAACACTCTGGTGGGGGGATGTTGATAGTGGAGGGGCTGTGCATGGGCGAGGGGGGCAGGGATATGTGAGAACTCTCTTACCTCCTACTCAATGCTGAGAACCT
The DNA here is from genome assembly GCF_949987515.2 of Delphinus delphis. Classification (NCBI taxonomy): domain Eukaryota; kingdom Metazoa; phylum Chordata; class Mammalia; order Artiodactyla; family Delphinidae; genus Delphinus; species Delphinus delphis. The sequence continues at coordinate 7,977,714 of NC_082687.1, read as the reverse complement.
GAAACTGCTCTGCAAAGTAAAGTCTACTTTTTTAAAAGTATATATTGCTATGGACAGCTATTACCTAAAATTATGTATTAAATGTTCATATTGAGATCATTTCTCTCACTGAGTATACTATTTAAATACGAAAATATTACTTTGCACATATAATCTAACATAGTACAATCCTAGATTCAATAACGATTAACCATGAAATTCTATTAACATGCATTTTAAATTCCTCAATCATTTTGTTGAATCAACTTTAAGTTTTTTTAAAAAAAATAGGCTATTATTAAGAGCAGAGTTTGGTGCACCACAAAATTGAGTGGAAGGTACAGAGATTTCCCTTTTACCCCCTGCCCTACCACATTCATGACAGCCATTAACTTTATCTATATTGACATGGACAGCCATTCATTATACATATGTGTGTGTGTGTGTGTATATGTGTATATATAGATATATATATAAAGTAAAAACAAAATTAACAGAAGAATATGCGTAATAAATAGGATACAATTTGAGCTTCAATATGTATATTTGCAATTGCATAGGAAATACTTAGGATAGCTAACATAGTTTATTGTTATCTCTTTTTCATGTAGAAAAACAGAAGCTCTGAGAAGTTAAATGACTTAACTAGGAACAGTCAGCCATAAAGAATAATGCCAGGAGAGAAAACCAAGTCTTTCTGGCATGGAACCTGGCTTAGTCCATTTTAACATTAGGCAGGATGGTCTGAGGGAATGCCAGGAGCCACTGGCAGAATGATGCAAAAACTGGGGTTGTGGGTACATTCGTTTTAAGGAAAGCTTAAGGAAACCATGTACATAGCTGGGCTAGTAGGAAAGCTGAGGGACATACCAAGAGCCATTGTGGAATCAATGGTTCAACCTCAGTTTAGAGCAAAACCAACCATTTTCCATTTCAGAGAGCCAAGGTTTAAATCCTGTTTTGGAGGAACCACCCCTGGCTACTGATCCTTAAAATAGTCAAGAAGTTAGGTTGCCTCAGGATTCAGCCATAATCTTGCAACCTCTGTTATCTTATTGATAGAATTGTTTTGGCTTATCTAGCTCTAGGCCATCTGATACAGTCTCCTATCCAAGGCAGAAATCCCTCCCACAGACTTACTGATGGATATTTTTTCATCTTTACTAGCTCTATAAATTCTGACCTTTTTTTTTTTTGGCCATGCTGTGTGGCATGTGGGATCTTAATTCCCCGACCAGATATTGGCTGTGCCCCCTGCAGTGGAAGCACGGAGACCTAACCACTGGACCGCCAGTGAATTCCCTGTGTGCACATTTTTATCGTATGGAAACAGTATTAAATATCTCCATCCAGTGTTTATATTTTTCCACTCAGCACTATATATTTAAGAGTCATCCATGCAGCTTTGCCCACATCTAACCTGATGCTACTCACAGAGCCATTAGACTCCAGCATGTGCATGACATTTAACCTGTCTACTCACCCAGGAATGAGCACCCACATAGACTCCAACCCCTTTCACCCTGGGCTGTGATGCCAGGAACATCTTCACACATGTTCCCACACAGACCCGTGTGAAAATTTCTTTGGAATATATACCAGGAGCAGAATTGCTGGGCCACAGAATACGTGTCTTCTTCACAAGACTAAATTATGACAGATTATTTCTCCAGAATGGCTGCACTAGGTTAGATGCCCCCCAGCAGGGGAGGAGAGTATGTTCCTCTTTTCCCACATCTCTTCCAACCCTCGACAGGATCCACATTTCTGATTTTTTGTCAGCCTGAAAGGTGTGAAGTGATATCCTTGTGAATGTTTCAGTTTGCATTTCTCTGACTACTAGTGATTCCTGTTTATATTAAGTGACTAACCCATGGTAAAGTCCGTGAACTGAGAAGGGTCAGATCGAACCTGCCATTTCAGGTGCATACCTTGTGCTGTTCCCAGGGGAGGCCGACACCAGTTTTTAAACAGCCTGATTGCGATATAATTCACATACCACATAATTCGTCCATTTAAAGGGCACGATTCAGAGTTGGGCAACCATTACCACCGTCACTTTTAGACCATTTTATCACCCCAAAGAAACCCTGTACCCATTAGCATTCATTCTCCATTGCTCCCCCAAACTCTCACAGCCCTCAGCTTTTGCAACCATGAGGCTACTTGTCTATACAGATTTGCCTCTTCTGGACATTTCATATAAATGGAATCACACAGTATGTGGTATTTCGAGACTGGCTTCTTTCATTAAGCATAATGTTTTCGAGGTTCATCTGTGTCATAGCATGTATCCGTACTTCATTTCTTTTTACTGCTAAATAACACCCCCATTGTACGGATGTACCACATTTTCTTTATCTACTCATCAGCTGATGGACACGTGGGTTATCCCCGCTTTTTGGCTATTATGAAAAATGCTTCTATGTACATGCCTGCACATACTTTTGTGTGGTTGTGTCTTTTTCTTTTTTTTTTCTGTGTCTGTGTCTTAATTTCTCTTGGGTATATACTAGGAACTGCCGGGTCAAGTGGTAACTCCATGTCTGACACTTCTAGAAATTGCCATATTGCTTTCCACAGTAGCTGCACAATTTTATATTCTCACCAGCAATGTATGAAGGTTCAAAGTTCTCCACATCCTTGTCTATAATACTCGTTATTGCCTATCTTTTTTTATTATAACCATCCTCATGGGTGGGAAGTAGCATTTTATTGTGGCTTTGATTTGCATTTCCCTAATGACTAATGACGTTGGGCATCTTTTCATGTGCTTGTGGACTATTTGTATATCTTCTTTGGAGAAATACATATTCAGATCTTTTGCCCACTTTTAAATTGGGTTGTCTTCTTGTTACTGAGTTGCAAGAGTTCTTTATATATTCTGAATGCAAAAGATCCAGCCGTTCCTAGGTATATATACCCAAGAGTTTGTTCTCACAATACTTCTGACACCGAACGTGAGGGCTTTTTTTCCCCCACACCAACCAATTCTCCAGCTCTCTGGACACCAAACAGGTGTCCCACACTTCAATTCAATTCTGATACTAATAATTACCTGGTGTAAGTGCAGTCTCACTTCAGGTTGTCACCTGTACTCCTAACCCACCAGCTAGAAATCAAAGTTCCCATGACCCACCCTCCCAGGTTTGGTGATTTGTTAGAATGGCTCCTGGAACCCAGGAAAGTAGTTTAGTTACTGCTATTGATTTATTATAAGGATACAACTCAGGAATAGGCAAATAGAAGAGATGCATAGCGCAAGCCAGGGGGGATGGAGTGCAGAGCTTTTCGCCCTCTCTGGATTATGCCACCCTCCCAGCACCTCCATGTGTTCACCGACCCAGAAGCTCCCGGAACCTCATCGTTTAGGGGTGTTCGTGGAAGTTTCATTATGCAGGTATGACTGATTAAGTCACGGTCATTGGTGATGAGCTCAATCTCCAGCCCCTCTCCCCTCCCTGGAGGTTGGAAGTAGGACTCAAAGTTGTAAACCTCTAATCAAGTCTTGGCCTTTCTGGGAACCAGCCCCCATCGTGAAGCTATCTAGAGGCCCATCAAGAGTCACCTCATTAGAACAGAAGACGCTCCTCTCACTCAGGAAATTCCAAGGGATTTAGGAGCTCTGTGTCAGGAACTGGGGACAAAGACCCAATATGTGTTTATTTTTGTGCCACAGGTCGACATAGATCGGATTGAAGAGGAGTAAAAGAAAGAAATCAAATTCCAGGTTGGTTATCAATTCAGTTTAATTCATTTCCCACACTAATAAACATTACCTATGTGTAAGCTATTCTGAGCCTTTCAAGAAGCTTACAATCCTAACACAAATGAATGGACTGGAGACTCTTAAAACTGTGAAATAGCAGAAGCAGGAATTGTTCGATAATTTCGGTGTCTCCAAGGCTTAGCAAGCGTCCTGCACAGTAGCTACTCCACAAACATTTGTTCAATATAACTGAACTGAGATAAGGAAGTAACTAAAAGATGAGGCAGAAAATATTAAGCGACACAAAAGTACAGGCCTCTCCCGGTACAGCTGTCTACACTAGTCTTTGAGTTTAAACAGGAGCAGAAGACGGAAAAAGCGGGGACAAATGTGAAAGAAATGAAGAGAGGTGAAAGGAAGGACTTTAAAAGCAGATCAACGACACCAGTGGTCAGCTGAAGCAAATACGGAGGGGAAAGCAGGGTGGACCCTTGCCCTCAGGGACTTAGGACTTTTAAAAGGACTCTTGTAGAGATAATCAGGCTGAGCTCTATCTGCACCAGTAATTACGGCTTCTGCCCATCTCAGGTGTTTTTAATCAGCCCTACTGTTCTGTGCCACACAGGTGTGAAGTAAACAACAGCAAACACTGAAAGGTATAAAAGGCCAAAATTGCTGAAGAGGAAGGCAGCAGAAACCATGTCATGAAGTGAGAACAGGAGTATTTAGGTTAATTTTATGTTCTGTTTTCTTTTCTGCTTCCACGTCTCACATGTGAACTGACTAACAGCCCTTGGAATTTTCTGACGGTGGCCAACTTCACATGGTATTTGTTTGATGCAGTTTCCCACAGGACAGTCCTCGATGCAGCAAAGGCTTTGCAAGGTAGACATACAGACGGCCAAAAGGCACAGGAAAAGATGCTCAACACTGTTAATTATTAGAGAAATGCAAATCAAAACTACAATGAGGTATCACCTCACACCAGTCAGAACGGCCATATCAAAAAGTCTACAAACAACAAATGCTGGAGAGGGTGGGGAGGAAAGGGAACCCTCCTGCACTGCTGGTGGGAATGTAAATTGATACAGCCACTGTGGAGAACAGTATGGAGGTTCCTTAAAAAACTAAAAATAGAACTACCATATGACCCAGCAATCCCACTACTGGGCATATACCCTGAGAATACCATAATTCAAAAAGAGTCATGTACCACAGTGTTCATTGCAGCAGTATTTACAATAGCCAGGGCACGGAATCAACCTAAGTGTCCACTGACAGATGAATGGATAAAGAAGATGTGGTATATATACACAATGGAATACTACTCAGCTATAAAAAAAGAATGAAGTAACGCCATTTATAACAACACGGATGGACCCAGAGATTGTCATACTAAGTGTACTAAGTGAAGTACGTCAGACAGAGAAAGACAAATATCATATGATATCGCTTGTATGTGGAATCTAAAAAAATGATACAAATGAACTTACTTACAAAAGAGAAATCAACTCACAGACTTTGAAAACAAACTTTTGATTACCAAAGGGGAAAGGTCGGGGGAGGGATAAATTAGGAGTTTGGGATTAAAATGTACACATTACTATACATAAAATAGATAACCAACAAGGACCTGCTGTATAGCACAGGGAACTCTACTCAATGTCTTGTAATAAGTTATAATGGAAGATGATGTAAAGAAAAGAATATATATATATACACACATATACATATATATGTATAATTGAATCCCTTTGTTGTACATCTGAAACTAACACAACAGTGTAAATCAACTATATTTCAATAAAATTTTTTTTAAAAGAAAAAAAGGCTTTGCAAGGAATGGAAGGATTTATTCGTTCATTCATTCACCCATTCATTTAACAAATATACTTTGAGCAGTGGACTCTGTTTTGATGTGGGGGATATTACAATTTAAATGAATATCCACTTCTCACAGAGCTCACAGTCTGGGGAGTGACAGACACAAATAAATGAATGAACGAGTAAACATCTGAGGTGCTGATAAATGCTCTGAATGTGGGGAGCGGCAAGGGGATAGACGGTGAGGGACGGGTATTTTAGGTAGGTGATCAAGGAAGACCCCTCTAATACACTGCTGAGTGATCAGACAGCTGACGAGGCGAGAGAGTGGTCCGTTGAGCTGTCTCCTGGGGAGGGCCAGGGTGGCAGAACGGAGCTGCCTGGGGAGAGGGGAACATGGGCTCAGATTGGGAGCCAGGAATAAGTATACGACGTCATTTATATTAACACACACACTTTATATTCCTGGCTTCCTTCCTGTTTTATTTTATGCTGTACATGATCAGCTGAGCTTTTTAACCATGTTATACTATATTTGTAATTCCTCTCCAACACGCTGTATTTTAAAAAGTTCACTTGCCTTTTCCAAGGATGTCTGGCCCTCTAAATTCTGTCACAGATTCAGAGTTTTTTAAAATGTATTCCTTTAGGAAAAGAGATTCAAAGGTATGTAGCTACCATATGGCCTAGCAACTTCACTCACATGCAGAATAATGAAAACGTGTCCACACAAAAACCTGCACGTGAATGTTTATACAGCAGCATTCTTCATAATTCCCCCAAAGTGGAAACCACCTCAATGTCTATCACCTGATGAGGGAATAAACAAAATGTGGTGTCTGTCATCTTAAAAATTTGAAAATGCAAACCAGACCTTACAACACATATGTGTAAGGGATCATCTGTCTGCAACAAACGTCAAAAACTTGCCTTCTCTCAGCAGAGTTGCCTCGGCACTTGTACTTCTTACAAGGTGGCAGGACATGGAAGCTGCCAGGCCTCTAAGAGGCTAGGAGTTGAGACAGTGTTTCTTCTCTGTATTTTATTGGTCAAAGCAGCTCCAGGCCAGCCCAGATCCAAGGGTGTGCAGAAATAGATTCCATCTCATGACTGGGCAGTAGCATGTGAGTGCAGGAAGGGAAGAATCGGAGATAAACTAGCATGAAGACAGAATAGGTTGGGGAGCAAGAAACCAGATTTAAAATGTCAGAAGCCACTAACAACTAAAGGTCAAACTATATTTAAAATAGTTAAAAGTCAGCTATTATACACCACAGTGGATTGATTTGTGGGTCTCAATTCTTTACCCCTCCCTGTACCCACACACTTACTTGATGCAGACTATACTTCCCTGCCGCTTGACTTTGGTCTTAGGTATAAGTGTTATTTATCGATTGTTGCATACCAAACCCTTCCCAAACTTAGTGGCTTAAAATAGCTATGTCACAATTCTACGGTTTGGACGGGGGTTCTGTTGCTGTTCCGACCTGGGCTCATTCGTGAAGTTACATTCAGCTAAATAGGCAGCTTGGGGGCTGAGCTAGGACAGCTGGGATGGCCAGGCCTCTCTCCACGTGGGCTTTCATCCACGAAGAGGCTCAACTGAGTTGGGTTTCCTCATCCTCATGTGGTGACCACAGCATCCCAAGAGGGTGAGGGTGGAAATACAAGGCCGTTTTAGGCTAGGGCTCACTGAGTCACAAAACTTCACTTCTATCACACTCTACTGGTCAAAGCAAGTCACAAGCCCATCTTCAAGAGGTAAAGAATATGTCTGGGAAATAAACTACCTCTTGATGGGAGGAGGTGAAAATAGGTTATGGCCATATTGAGTCTACGAGAGCATGTGACTTGCTTTGGCCAATGGCATGGACACTGCAGTGACTATGCGCCAGTTCAAGTCTAGGCCTAGAAGATCCTTGAGCGTCTCCTTTTCTTGTGCTTCTGCCGTCATCATGTGAAGAAGTGCGTGGGGTAGCCCACTTGCCCAAGAATGAGAGACGCTCTGAGCAGAGCTGATCCGGCCAGTCTGTAGTCCTGCAGTGAGATGCAGAGCTGCCCAGCTGAGCCAAACTTAGGTCGGCTGAACCCCAGCCAGGCCGCAGAAGCAAGAACGGGATAAATGATTATTGTTCTCAGCCAATGAGTATTTGGGTGATTTGTCGCACAGCAATAACTAATACATAGGGCAATTTTTAAGAGCAAATATTTGTGAATAAAATTTATATCCTGTCTTATATTTGCTTCTAACTGTATAAACTGTATATATATATATATATATATATATATGTCACTTTCAGAGGCTCCTCTAGTTAAAGGCAATAGAAGAAAAAACTGCTATATTTGGGGAAACATCATTAGAGTTTCCACTACAACAGCACTTTCAGAAGCAAAACCCCCATCACAAATAATTGTATTTATTCATCAAATATTTACTGAGTGACCAGTATGTGTCAAACACTATACCTGCGACTGTGGTATCTACAGTGATGAATGTGTGTGTGTGTTACGATCAGGTTGGGCAGCTCTTAACAGAAATGGTTGTTATGGTTGCTCCATAGAGCAGTTCCCCAAAGATCTGACCTCCTCTCTTACTGCTCTGCCATCTCTACCATGTCATATTATGACCCAAGATGATTCTTAAGTTCCAGCCGTCATATCCACAGTCCAGGAAAGGAGAATGACAGAAGGGCATGCCTCCTTCCTTTGTAGTGTAACTTTCTGGAAGTCCATGTGTTTCTAATTACATCTCACGGCACGAATTTAACAGCAAGACCACACTAATTATACGGGAGGCTAGGAAATGATCTTTTCTTTTTGCCAGCAGTATGCCCAGACGAAAATCAGGGGTCTGTTACTAAGGAGGAAGGGAAGAATGTACACTGAATCGGGCATCTAGCTGTCTCTGCCACAATACATAATGGATTTTACTTCCTGGGAGCAACTATATTAATTTCTCAGTAATGACTATACTAGTAAATCTATTGATTTTTCAGTCCTGATCTATCCATTCCTATTGTCAGCATTTTCATTAACATTTTTGGTATTTCTTATATATATCGTATCATTATTCATGTTCACTCACGTTCAGTACCTATACACCTAGGATTTATAAATTCCTTAAAGACAGAGAATATCTATCTATATCTCCACAGAACTCACTGCGGCTGCTAAATGGTGACTGAAGTCAGTTATTAAGACAGTCCACCTTCCCCTCATGTTCCTTTTCTGGAATAAAGAAGTCTGTAATATAAATTCCAGTCCTGTATTATTTATATAACACGTCTTGATCTTTCAAGATCAAGTGGATCTCCGCTTCATCTCGTTAGACTTCTGGTTGATGAATAACTCACTTTTGATACAGAGAAAGCAGTGGGTCACCACGTATTCTGGACCCCATGCAGTTAGGTCAAATGGGGAAGTCCTTAACTTATATTATTGAGGCTCTTTCCTTCAATATTCTCCCATTATTCTGTCAAATGCCCCTAGAATTTGCCCATTAGAAATTAATTTCTTTGTGTTAAGAAGTATCTATTTTCTCATTAAATGCATGGAAGGTTATCTTTATAAGCTATTCACCAGTCATTCACATTTTAGAGTATTTTGGAAAAAAAAGACATTGTCCTGGGTTTGTACAACGGCCAGTATCTCCAAGTGATTGACCCTTGCCAGCTTTTTAATTTCCACGGCGCCACTCATGCCCTCTCTTCTCTGTTTATCCAGTTGGGATTCCATGGTCCATTGTTATAGTTTCTCTCCTCCCTGCTTTGTTATATCCATGTAGCTAAAGCTTAACCTGTTCAAATCTAACCCTTCACCTAATCTGCCTCTGCACCCAAGTAGCTGAATGTGGCTGGAGAAAGACATTAACACACACTAACTGGTCTCACACCAAATCATGAACCTAGCCTCAAGTGGGTCCTTAGATCTGTCCAGCTACCCTGCCAGCTCACCTGGGTCCTCCAACGCCTCCCCCATCCCAGATGACTAATGTGCTCCTTTTCTTGCAAGTCAGTCTTTCATTCCCTTCAAATTATTCTCATCAGCATGCATACATGCTATAATATTTTCCATCTTAAAAAAATACCCCTCTGTTACTGCCTCGTTCCTATGTCCCACCTTAAAATCAAACTCCTCAAGTACTTTTAGAGTGTTTGCTCCCTTACTTCTCATTCTCTCTTGACATTCTCTCTTGAACTCATGACAATCACGTTTTTGTGCCCTCACTGCACTGACACTGATCTTGTCTGGGATGGTCAAGCCTAATCATCAAACAGCTGCTTACACTCTCCTTGAAATGTTCTTTATTGCCTTTCTCTCACTTTTTATTGGATTTCCTCCTAGCTCATTACTATTCCTTCTTAGTCACCTTTGCCTGGACCTCTTCCTTTTGCCAACTTCTAAATTCTGCAAAATCCCAGCGCTTTGACCTCCAGCCTCCTCTCCTCTCCATCCATCTCACTCCCTAGGTGATCTCATCCTCGTGGTTTTAAATTCTATCTGCACACTGGTGACTCCTGAATGCATGTCTTTCGCCTTGACTTCTCCCTGGAACTGACACAGGAGGGAAGGGGTCAGGGTACGACCTTTAAAAGAATGACATAGCCATAGGGCATGACAAAAACTGGTTAGAACCAACTAGGTCCGAGGTGGCAGAAGATCTGACTTCCAGTGGACTTTGAGTCTCATTATACGCTCACTGTAATACATTAGCATATGCTAAATGACACACCACCAGCACCAGACAGTTCTGAGGCCAACCATAAAAGCTCAAAAAGTGGGTGGTGGCCCAATTCCTGGAAATCTCTAACCCTTCTCCAAAATAGTTGGAATAATCCTCCCAGTCATTAGACTATGCAATTATCCAGCCCGTAAAAACTAACCACTACATATTTGGGGGCCTCTGAGCCTTCCGAGATGGCTCACTTCTGTCTCTGTAGTGTGTTTCTCCCAAGGCCGTTCTCACCTTTTGAAATGGACCGCGTTCTGTCTATGGAATGTGTATCTCTCTAAATAAATCCACTTCTTACCTATCACTTTGCCTCTCACTGAATTCTTTCGGCGATGAGACATAAAGAACATGAGCTTCCTTAAGTCCTGGGATCAGCTGTGTGACCTCAATTAAAAGACAGTGGGTTCAAGTCCCAACATGAATTTTGACTGGGTTCGAGTCCAGGTCCGTGGGTTGAAGTCCTATCTGAGTTGTGTGATTTCAGAACCACAGATGAATATATCTAAGTCCTATGCAAAAGCTTTATTGTATGTTTACAGGACGTCACAAAGTTAACATCCTCAAGGTGAAACTCTCCATTCTCCTCCAACAACTTTCTACCTGGTCTCCTAGTTGCTACTTTTGCCTCTCCCAGGGTTCATTCCCTGCACAGCAACATGAGTGATCCTTTTCATCACAAATCAGTTCACAACCCTCACCTACTCTCTCTCCCCAGGTCTTCTCAACAAAGAGAATCAAGTCTAAATTCCTTTTCTTTTCTGTCCTTTCCTTTCCCTATCTTATCTTATCTCGGTCTACAACGTCTTACAGACTGGTTTCTCTCTGACCTCATTTCTGCTTAATTTCACTCATTATCTATGTTCCCGTCCTGCAGGCTTCCTTGCCACTCTGCTGCAGCACCTTTGTGCGTGCCCTTTCCTCTGCCTGGAATAGTTTTCCTCCAAATATATGCAGGGTCTGTTCCCTCCCTTCCTTCATTATGGTTCCTGCCCCCCAATGCCAGGCTTTTCCCTCACTTCCACACCTCAAATAGCACATACTCCTTTCTCTATCCCATTATTCATCATTTATTTTTCTACAGACCATTCATCGTTACAGATATCAAAGAATATATTTATCTGTTTGGTTTTCTGTTCCTTCCTCTAGAGTGTATGTTCCATGAGGACAGAAATTTTGTGTGTTTAGTTCACTGCTACATCCCCAGCTCCTAGAATAGTTTCTAGTACATAGGAGGATGCATTAAATAAATATTATTTGAGTGAATGAACAGCCATTTATTAAGCAAACAAAAGAGTTTTAATAGAGGAGAGGAGAAAGAAGAAAGAAGTTTTGTAAGCAGGAAACTGTGTCAGAGACCAGTGAGCTCAGGACCAGTTAGGGTGTTCTAGGCAAGGACAGGGAATAATAAAAATTCCTAACATTAACTAGGTTGTCTAAAGTCAAGAATGACTCTGATCACACACAGTATGAAGAGGCTGGATTAGTACTCGCCTGGGATACTAAAAATTTGGCCTATAATTCTAGCCTGTAGTTACCAGCTCTGTGGTGTTGGGCAAATCTCTTCACCTCTCAGAGTTTGCATTTAATTTTCTGAAAACTAAAGGGGAGACGAAGAGGAGGAAAATAGTTCAAAGGTACCTCCCGGCTCTAAAATTCTTTGGTCATATACTGACTTCCGGACAGGCCGAAAACCTTCTGGGGCCTTTCGTCTCCCAGGCTACAGATGTAGTTCAGTGAGTTAAGAAGACAGAGGGGAAAGATGCCTGGTGGCAACCACTACTCCATTAAGATCCTTATCAACAGTAAACAGTATGCTCTGCCTTCTCATGGGCCCCACTGGGAAACCAAAACTCCTTCTGGAATAAAACTTTCTACATCAGTCCCGTAAAAACAGACAGTAGATTCACCTAATTCCAGCTTAGCAAGCAACACTGCAAAACGGGCGATGATGTCTGATGTGTTTTCCCGCCCACTGAAGTCCTTGCCAGCGGGCTAGGCTTAGGTGAAGTCACTCCTTAGGTTCGATCTCTATTCTACTCTAGCTGGTCGTTTTCTCCCACTTCAGTGCTTCCGAGTGATGTGTTTGCCCCTTGCTCTTTCTCTAAATGCAGCGGGCCTCCAGGAGATGATACTAGCTAATCCCTACCTGGTAAAACAGGAAATGCTCTTTCTTTTTTTCTTGCCACTTAGCTACAATCTATGTTCTTTAGTCACAATCTATGTTCTTTTCTGGTGCATGAATTAGTCAGAAATTTAGGCTTATGTGTACAGTGTTTTTCACTTGTGGAACACATCGAAACAGAAAGCCAATTTTTGTTAATCTGCAAAGCCAACTTTGGTTAAAGTAATTTAAAGGCTTCAAAACAGAGATGAGTAGGAACATCTTGAACATACAGAGAGACACTGTGGTCAGCGGATGTGCTTGGGAGACTGAGCGTCCTAGGCTAATGCCTGCTTTCCACTCACTACTTCGTGGCCTGGGGCAGATCATTAACTTCTCTGTGCCTCAAATTTTCCTCGTCTGTAAAAGAGGGATAACACTACCTACATCAAAGAGCTGTTGTGTGGACATACATCAGGTTTCTGTAAAAAGTTGATTTCCAACAGATGTTAATGGCAGGCAAAGATATTTACGGAGGCAGCGGGAAGAACATATAAGGTATCAGTGAGTTCAGCTTTCACTTTTTTTTCTTGAGAGGTGAAGAGCACAGCAGTTAAGAACACAGACTCTGGGGCCAGGCTGCAAAAATTCAAGTCCTGGCAAGTCATCATTTATAAGCTATATGACCTCAGGCAAATTACTTAATCTATCTGTGTGCCTCATCTGTAAAATGGGGAAGATAATAATAACCTTATCTCATTGGGTTGTTAGAGTTAAATGAGTTAATACACATCAAGAATTTAGAACCGTGCCTGGACAGAATAAGCATTTGTATGGGTTAGTGTGATGGTTAAGGTTATGTGTCAATTTGACTAGGCCAAGGTACCCAGATGTTTAGTCAAACATAAATCTCGATGTCTCTGTGAAGGTATTTGTAGATGGAATTCACATTTAAATCAGTAGGTTGGGTAAAGCAGATTTTACCCCCGTAATGTGGATGGGCCTCATCCAGTCAGTTAAAGGCCTTAAGAGAAAGACTGACATCCCCCAAGGAAGAAGGCGATCTGCCTCCAGACTGCCTTGGGACGTGAGTGCGGCGGCGTCTCTTCCCTGGGTCTCCAGCCTGCGACTCTGCTGCAGGGCCTCTGTGCGTGCCCTCTCTTTCGCCTAGAATACTTTTCCTCCACATATACGCAGGGTCTGTTCTCTCTCTTCAGATTTGGACTTGCCGGCTCCCACATCCCATGAGCCAATTCCTTAAATCTCAGTCTCTCTCTCTCAGCCCCCGCCCACACACCCACACACACATACATACACACCCTATTTGTTGTTTCTCTGGAGAACCCGAACAGTTAGCAATTATTATTTTTGTTTGCAGCACAAAGTGATACTCTATTCTGCTTCTTCTCTAAGAGTACAAGCAATCAGTAATCACATGGCAAACGTTCACTTTAATCCTTCCGTTTCTGAAGATTTAAGAAAACTAAGAGGAGAAAATTAAGGTTTGCCTAAGCAGAGGCAAGGGAGCGAGGGGGTCAGAACCCTCACGGCAGGTTTAGGAAATGATGAGTTTGGGTGGAATGAGTGTCCATTTAGGGAAGTAGTAGATCAGAAGGCTGCTGAAGGGCAGGAACAAGCTCATGGAGAAGTGTGAATACTAGCCTTAGAAGCTTAGAATTTTTTTTTAAACACTGTTGGAAATGGGGAGCTCCTGAAGCTTCGTGAAACCGTGCTGTAAGATGAAAAATAGTACCAGTGGGTGTAGGATGAATTAGGAGGGAGAAGCCACAGAACGAGAGAACGTGTAGAAAATATTATGTAACCTTGCTTTCACCAGTTACATACAGTTCCAAGAGCACTAAGCATCTATTTCTACACGATTTTCATTGGGTCACATTTCAGGCCATATGACAGTCCCTCATGTGGGCAGGCTGACGTCTGTCTCTTGGTCCCCTTCCCTTTCTTCCCTTTGCTGTAACTCTGCCCTCTTCCCGAATCTCAGCATTCTGCCTCTTCCCTGTGGTCTATGCAAAGGTGGGGTGGCGGCAGGGAACACCATTTCTGTTGTCCTTTGCGACCCGGGGATATCGTTCCTGGTTTCATTCTGGGAAGATGATTGTCGATTCTTATTTTATGGGAAGGTATCTTCAAGAGAACCAGTGTCCCTCTTGTTAACTTCTCATAGCATAATCATTATGTGCTATTAGTTTATTTGAATTTTCACAACTTTTTCTGGAGTATTCTTGTATATAAAATCTAGAACACCCAAAGCCAAAGTAACATTTAAATGGTAAATGCTAAAGGCTGGTTTTCGAGTCTATATTTAACACTACCAGGGTTAAGAAACACAGTCCGGTACTTCCCCAGAGTATGCTAATTAACTGGGGGAAAAATACTGTCTCTTCTGTCATTGGAAGGGAAACTGACCAATAGGAAAGCAGTTCAGCACCTACACCCACTCTGTATACCTAATGAGGTGTGTTTGTACATGCCAATGACTCATGCTTTGGGTTGCCTGACAACCAGTGACAAATGTGCCTTTCATCATCTCTTACAATGTTACTTTGGGATACTGAACTCTAATCTAAATGAGACTTAGGAATGAGTTTAGAAAATTAGGTATTTCCAACAAGTTATAAGCGTACATACTTCTGAAGTTAACAGATCTCAAAGACAATGATAGTTTCTACTAACACTGCATGCATTTTTCTGTTGTTTATCCACTTGTATAAAACTACTTATTCGAACATTCCCTTCATTCTACTGACAAGAAAAGTACTGAATATTCCTTATGAAGATTACAGGGAATTTTTGGCTTGTTTCAGCCATATCCTAATAGCAGTACATTAGCAGATATGACTTGGCAATAAACACGCAATTTACATTCTTGAAGGTGCAACTCTGACCGTGTCATTCTGTATCATTTCCCACAGCTGGAAGGGTACAATTTTAATTTTAATTTGTTTATATGTTGCTTTATAGGTGGACCGAACTTTTTTTTTTTTAAAACTAGCTATTTATTGGCTCCTCCAGTTCACGTCAAGTAAAATCTTCAAAGAATAATAACACTGGTTTTTTATATGGGACAATTAATCCTCTGCTTAATTGAATTCTTGTAGCAGTTATGAAAGTCAGCCAAGGCAGGTTCTATTTAGTGTTATTTTACATCTGATAAAAGAGGGGCACAGCAAAGCTAGCTACTTGTCTGAGGCCGCCCATTGGTCAAAAGCAATGTTGGCATTCCAGACTCAGGCGAGGTATATTTTCTGTGAGTCCAAGATACTTCTCAAGAGTTAGAAACTTGTTTTTTCTTTCTCATTCTTTCTAGGTAGGCTTGTATAATATTCAGCAACTGAATAATCCCTAACTTAAGAGAAAGACAGAGACAGAAAGGGGAAGAGGAGCCACAACACTCCAAGAATAATACTTAGAGAAAGCCATACTTTTCCAGTTATAGCATTCACCATACCTAGATAAATGCCTACTATCTCCTCTGCCCCTCCCAATTTTCATGAGAACAGAGACATTTATATTTTTCATTCGTTGCTATAAACCCAGCAGAAACCTCATGAAAAGTTATTGAAAAAATGAATGAAAATTTCTTTTTGAATAAAACTGCCCCAAGAATACCTCAACCAAATGATTTTAAGTTGGAGCTACTAACTGTAGGAGTCAGGATAGGCTAGGTTAAGTTAGCTCAAGATGTAGCAGCAAACAGTATCAGGGGCTCAAAACCACAAAGGTTTGTTTCCTGCTCAGCTATCTGGCCACGATGGGTTGGCAGCAGGATTCTGTTCTCCACAGTTAGTTACTCAGGAACCGGACGGAAGGAGAAGCAGTGATCTGCAACTTCGTTAGTTGTAATGGCAGAGGGAAATAAGCCTTGAAGGGTCTTGCTCCAACTCAGAAACGCTGTCACCTCCACGCACAATTCACTGACCTAAACTAGTCACAGGCTCCCTACCTTCCCACAGCACCACCCATGAAGGGGCCAGAAACTGCCTGGGAGGTGGAGAGCAGGAACTATTTGGCAAATGGAGCTAATGACTATCATATTCCATTTCCTTGATTTTGAGCTTTTGCAATTTAAGTAACAAAATGCAATTTTGTTTATAACTTTTTCTATATTTATAAAATACGATTTTCCTCATAATAGCCCTATATGAGAATGATGCATAATGAGATTAAATACTTGAATAGGGCCAAATAGAAAAGTCAGAGGTGGAAATGGAAAGATAATTCAGAGCTCTATAACACTGGTACTGGATGAAGCTCATTTATTCCATATTTGTGGGAAAAAAAGCAACAATTACATTCTAAAATAAAATCAGTGCTACAAGTTTTAATAGGGTTCAAAGACAAGATGTAAAAATTGTTTGTGTCAGGGTTTTGGCAGTTATTCTGGTGACACACAGAAGGGACATCTGGGCTAGCAATTCTAGATAGAAAACCACCTGAACTGTGGAAAACTACAAGCTAATATCTCACACTTTAGGCATGAGGCCAGAAGTAGCATCCGGAGTCTTACCTGGAGAACTGCTGATTCTAACGGAGGAAAAGAAAAAATGTTTCCTTTTACCGTCTTATGTTCTCTGGCTGGGACCCTGGAAATTAAAATGACAAAAGACAAATAAAGAAGAGAAAAAACAGTTTTAATCCTGTAAGTATGAATGGAAATTTCATAAAGAAATGAGACTCTAGGAGACCAGATGATTGAGGTTTATGTACTATTTTAGGCTAAACAAAGGAAAAGGGGCTTTGGAGTAGGGGAGGCAAGTTACAGGAATGCAAGGGGAGGAAACGTGTACTAAGTAAGGGTTGTCTTGTTATGTAGAAAGGAGTCTGTCAGGCGGTAACAGTTATCTCTGGGAGTAGCGCTCTTTCTGGTACTTCCAGGAGCCACCATGAAAGATGGAAATTTCCTTTATAAATGTAAATTTCCTTTACTAAAGGGGAAATTTATACTCTATTTTTAGGCAGGGGGAGGT
This sequence comes from Delphinus delphis, assembly GCF_949987515.2. Classification (NCBI taxonomy): domain Eukaryota; kingdom Metazoa; phylum Chordata; class Mammalia; order Artiodactyla; family Delphinidae; genus Delphinus; species Delphinus delphis. The sequence continues at coordinate 7,960,381 of NC_082687.1, read as the reverse complement.
GAAGAGCTTTTTCTGAATCTCCTGGTCCTCAGTTGCCTTTAGCTCAAAATAATCCAAAGAGGGCTTCTCTGGTGGCGCAGTGGTTGAGAGTCCGCCTGCCGATGCAGGGGACACGGGTTCGTGACCCGGTCTGGGAGGATCCCACATGCCACGGAGCGGCTAGGCCCGTGAGCCATGGCCGCTGAGCCTGCGCGTCCGGAGCCTGTGCTCCACAACGGGAGAGGCCACAACAGTGAGAGGCCCGCGTACCGCAAAAAAATAATAATAATAATAACAATCCAAAGAGGTGTATTTTGGGGGTCACATATTCTGGTACCCTTCACTGACTATACAAAAATACCATCTCTAATGTTTTAACAAGAAAAAAAAATTGGTTATTCATTAGTGAATATTAATAAAATTATCAATTCATTATTCCACAGTATTTGGCCCCCAGGAGCATTAGCAACTAATCAGGAAAATGGGTAGTGTTAAATTAATTAAACAAGGAGGCCCTTAGACTGAGGTGGTTTTAACGCCTTAGTAGCTTAAGTAAACAAACCAAAACCTAAATCTATAGTGCCCTAAGGTTAAGAAATGAAAACCTAAGGACAACCAACCACAAAGCCAAACAGACTTCCCCAAATAAGGTACCTGTTTAACCTGTAGCCAATCAAATCATTTTCTTGCTTGGCTTTCACATCTTCTCTATAAAATCTTGCCTCTAGCTGCACTCCTAACCAATTCCGGTTTGGTGCTGAACAATTCCAAGCAGTTTTGGCTCAAACTCTTAAAATGTGTAATACGCCTCAATTCATCTTGTAACAGTTCCAGTCCAGTGGTTCATTAGCCTAAATCTCAAATGGTTTATGTCCTCACTTTATATTTTATAAGGCCTCCTGCGACCTGTCCACCCACAGCCTTGTGACCCATCTTGAGTATAATTGCCCAATAGTGACTACTATCAAATAGTTCAAGTCTTTAAAATATAAAGTGAAATAAAAAGGAGCTCAACTTAATGAAGCATGGAGTGTTGCATCCACTTGATTCTTTTGGACATTATGCAGTGATCCCGCATGTTGACTATATGTACATTTGTACTACATTTAGCCATGCTTCAGAGATGCAAGAAGCAAAAATAAATAATTCTAAAGAAGTAAACTGCTGGCTTTATTCCTAATCAACTGTGGTAGAATGTGGAATGGTATGGTTTTCAAATATAACTCCAAGGACTGTATTAGCACCAAACATATGCATATTCTTCAGGTCAGCCTAACTGACCTTGTTTATCATATGCCTGTGAATTACAGTCTTTTGTAATAAAAGGATGTAGCAAAGTCATGATGTTCTCAAATCCTGGACATGCAGTTTGCAACTGCTTAAAAAGAAGGTCAAAATGCCATACATAATTACAAGTGTTTTAGACTTCCAAACTTAAAATTTCTCACGTCAACAGTTCTTGTTGCCAAAAGTTTTCACATTTGTGAGAGCAAAGCCCTTGATGATCTGGGGTCTGTATGTTTGAGATACTGCAATACATGGTACTATATTACTGATGAACAGATTCAAAAATAACTTAATTGTATTTAAAACTCAGCCACCAGATCTCTCCATCAAAAGAAAAGGCCAAAAGACACGTACTAGAATGTTTATAGTAGCACTATCTGTAATAGCTCCAAACTGAAAACTACCCTAATGTTCATCAGAAGGATGAATTCAAAGGAATATTTACAGAATGAAATAACATGAATAATCTACAACTATATGCAACAGTATGGAAGAATCTCATAAGTATAAAGTTGAATAAAGGGCCAAACACAAAAGAGTGTATACTTCGTGATTCTATATATATCAAGTCCAAAGACAGGCAAAACTAATCTATGTTGTTGAAAGTCATGATAGGCAATGACTGGAAGGCAGTATGATGGAGTCCCTGGGTGTTTATAATGTTCTGTTTCTTGATCTGGGTGGTGGATACACAGGTGTGTTCAGATTGTGAAAATTCACTGAGCTGTATACACTTGGGATATATGCACTTATATAGAGAGAGACACACACACACATAACAGGGTGGGAGAGGGCTTTCTGTAAATAAGATTGCCTTGTCTGATGGTTCAGATATGCATGTGTAGGTGTGCGTGTGTGTATATATATATATATGGCTTCAATAAAATGATTAAAGAACAGAAAATTCCAGGAAGCCCATGAAAATTGAATCACTCTCTAAACAGAATGCTCAATGAACTGGTTTCAGAACAGTTGTCCGGGGAATGGGATACCTAATATGTCAAAACAAGCTAATAATTTATCTTTAAAATCTCTGCTTTTCTCTACCTCCAGTGATATCACCATAGTTTAAAACAGGTCATCTCCCACCTTGGAGTTCCTCTGATTTAGTCTCCTAACCAGTCTCCCAATAACCTGTTCTACCTATTCACCTACACATTAACCAAAGCAGTTTAAAGTCTAAACCAGATCCTTTTTCTCCTTTGCATAAAATGCCTCAATAGAGTCTCATTATATTTAAAATATAAAGCAAATTCCAAGTCTTGGCTACATCCTCTGGCCTCTGTCTACCTCATCTCCTTCTGTCATGCTGCTCTCTCCCTCCCTCTAAACTAGACCCACACTGGCCTTTCTGTTCTTCCAAAATGTCAAGCTGTCCCACCTCAGGACATTTGCTCTGCTGTCCCCTCTGCCCAGAACAATCACTTTCCAGGTGCCGTGGCAGACTGATCTTCTCACTCTTTGTTTAAACGTTATTAAGTTCTTATAGAACAACCCTCTCTAGCTAACCTCAACCTCCTATTATCCTCTGTATCCACATCTGTTTATTTCCTTCCTTGACATGATTTGTTATTATGTCATTTGCTTGTTTACCTCTTTCTGTTCTCCCTCTTCCTCCTCTTTAGACTGGAAGCTTTATGAAGGCATCTATCATGTCTATTTGTGTCGAGATTTATCTCCAGTGCCTGGCACACAAAAGGTCCTCCCTAAACACACAGAAATACTTGTGGAATAAATGAATCAACATTCTCAAGGGGAGTCTCCTGGCTGTCCACTGATTAGGACTCCGCGCTTCCACTGCAGGGGGCAGGGGTTCCATCCCTGGTGGGGGAACTAAGAGCTCGCATGCCACGCGGTGCAGCCCAACCTCCCCCCCCAAAATAAATAAATAAAAAGTGAAAAAAAAACCCACACATTCTCAAGGGATCACGAGATGCCTGTTCAGTCACGAAGAACGGTGCACTGTTGAGTTTTTCAAAGAACAGCAATGAAACCAGATGTCTTTCATTACCTCCGCCCAGGCAAAGTGTTGGCATTCCGTTCTGGCTTTCCTAGTTGTCACTACCGCTCCACTGCCCCAAGCGACACACTGCCTCTCCTCAACCCCCTGGCGAGGGACCAAATTTCTCGACCTCACCCACCGCAGAGGCGCTCCCTCATTGGCCAGAGAGCCACGGCCTTCGGAAGGGCGGACAACCCCGCGAGCCACCACTGGCCCAAGTTGACGTCGCTCTGCGGTGCACTGCTGAAAGTCAGCCAAGTCCAACGGCCCTTGCGGGGAGGCTCGGTCCCGTCAGAACCTGTGATTGGCTGCGACCGAGAGCCCGGGAGGCGTGCGCGCCTCGCCGCTGAGCGCGGATTGGTCGGAGCTGCCATCAGTCAGCGGGAACAGACGTGCCCCTCTCCATCTGGCAGCTGCCCGAGAAAAATTCTCGAGAATTTCCAGCAGTTGAGCCAGTGGGTGTTCTAACTGCTTGCTCCAGAGACTGGAAACATCGGAGAAGGCAGTCTTATTTACAGAAAACCCCTCTCCCGCCCTCCGTTAGCTAATTACAATTTTTCCAGGGACATTGCCATCACGAGGTAAGAGCCTGGAGAGTGTACTTCATTTATTTAACCGTTTATGATACTTACGGATGGGGGCACAGCCCACTGCTCCCGGTCCGCGGAATGGAGGGTAAACGGAGGAGGGTTCCCCAGGGAGGGGAGAGGAGGGGAGGGGAATATCTGTTTAGTTCCCCAGCCCCTTCAGTCCGAGCCCGGCGGCCGGTGCCTGGGTTCTCTGTGCGCAGCTTGCTTTCTTTTCGAGTTCTGGAGCAGCATGTCCGGGCGGGGCCCACCTTGGTGGCTGAGCCACCGGCTGCCGGCATTTCCTGCGGAGGCTTCGCGCTCGGCCTGAACTTGACTGCGAGCTGGAGGCTCCTGCCGAGCGAGGGTGGTGGGCCGGGCTGGAAGGAGGGAGGGGACCATGGAAGGGTCGATGGACGGGAAGCAGGGGCCGCCCGCCCTCGCTTCCCTTTAGCGAGGCCCCGAGTCGCCTAGCCCCAACTCCCGGACGCGAGGATGCTGCGGGGGTCAGCGCCTTGTCGCCGCTGCAGCTGCGGCCGGGCCGAGGGAGACGTGGCGGTGGCCGGAATCTGTCCGCGGAGACTGCGGTTGGGAGGCGGGGTCTGGGCGGCGGAAGGTGCGCGAGGGAACCCAGCCGGCAGCATTGCCGCGCGCTGCGCCGGTGGGAGGCTGCGCTTGCTGCGGTGTATCGCCCTGGGTCGCTCAGCTGTCCCGGCCAGCGAGCCAAGCCCAGGATCCCGAACTGTCCAAGGGTGAGCTTTTCAGGGGCTCGGAAGAGAGAAGGATGCAGATCGACCTGAGGACGTGGGTCTTGCTTTGCCAAGAGCGCACTATAATCTCAAGGCCTTGTGGCTGCTGACGTCTTCTTTCGCAGCCGCCGTCTGTAGGTTAGAGATTTCCCAGGAGGTGACAAAGGCGAGACTCCGGGTGGCAACAGCCAGGGAATTTGGAGTCTCTAAAGCTCCACCGGCCTTTCTGAGCTTCAGACTGGAAATGTGCAGCATGGCCTCTCCGGTCCTTGCACGCTCCACCAGTGCGGAGGGAAGAAGGAGGTGGTCGGCGCTTTAGAACTGGGCAGCTAAGGTGACAGATTATGTTGGTCTTGAAAGACAGCAATAGTGTCGTAGTCTAGGGGAAAAAAAGTCTCAGTTATAATTTTTCAGGATTTTTTTCTCGGAACCTTAGCCGGTTTCTCTTGGTCACCAACACAGGCACCTGCTTCCCTTGACTGGAATCTTAGAGAAGACGAAGAGTGGGAGAGGTGCTGGTGATAGAACGTAAAGGAAAATTCTTCTTCTTTTTTTAAAAAATTTACTGAAAATTTAATGTGTAGCTCTCAACGTTGTATTAGGTGCTCTAGAGGAAATGAAAAAGGATAAAATACACACTTTATACTCAGTTGTT